>NW_026712126.1:0-73168 GCF_030504385.1 Musca domestica
CCGAGGTATAAAGTACCCACAAGGAACTCCTGTGTGGATTTTCAGACAATTCCGTTCAAAAATGTGGGTAAATCTTCAAAATACCGAATATCGGGGGGTACCGTTTACTGGGGGCTATACGATATCGTGGACCTATATGGACAATTCTCTGCCGAGGTATAAAGTACCCACAAGGAACTCCTTGTGTGGATTTTCAGACAATTCGTTGAAAAATGTGGGTAAAATCATCAAAATACCGAACATCGGGGGTACCGTTATATGGGGGCTATACGATATTGTGGACCTATATAACTCTCTGCCGAGGTATAAAGTACCCCAAGGAACTCCTTGTGTGATTTTCAGACAATTCCGTTGAAAAAGTGGGTAAAATCATCAAATACCGAATATCGGGGGTACCGTTACATGGGGGCTATACGATATCGGGACCTATATGACAATCTCTACCGAGTATAAAGTACCCACAAGAACTCCTTGTGTGGATTTTCAGACAATTCCGTTGAAAATGTGGGTAAATCATCAAATACCGAATCGGGGGTACCGTTATATGGGGCTATACGATATTGTGGACCTATATAATAATTCTCTGCCGAGGTATAAAGTACCCACAAGAACTCCTTGTGTGGATTTTCAGACAATTCCGTTCAAAAATGTGGGTAAAATCATCAAAATACCGAATATCGGGGGTACCGTTATATGGGGGCTATACGATATCGTGGACCTATATGGACAATTCTCTGCCGAGGTATAAAGTACCCACAAGGAACTCCTTGTGTGGATTTTCAGACAATTCCGTTGAAAATGTGGGTAAAATCAGCAAAATACCGAATATCGGGGGTACCGTTATATGGGGCTATACGATATTGTGAACCTATATAGAAATTCTCTGCCGAGGTATAAAGACCCCAAGGAACTCCTTGTGTGATTTTCAGACAATTCCGTTCAAAATGTGGGTAAAATCATCAAAATACGAATATCGGGGGTACCGTTATATGGGGGCTATACGATATTGTGGACCTATATAGATAATTCTCTGCCGAGGTATAAAGTACCCACAAGGAACTCCTTGTGTGGATTTTCAGACATTCCGTTGAAAATGTGGGTAAAATCATCAAATACCGAATATCGGGGGTACCGTTACATGGGGCTATACGATACGTGGACCTATATGGACATTCTCTGCCGAGGTATAAAGTACCCACAAGGAACTCCTTGTGTGGATTTTCAGACAATTCCGTTGAAAAATGTGGGTAAAATCATCAAAATACCGAATATCGGGGGTACCGTTACATGGGGGCTATATGATATCGTGGACCTATATACAATTCTCCTCCGAGGTATAAAGTACCCAAAATCACAAAATACCGAATATCGGGGGGGTACCGTTATATGGGGCTATACGATATTGTGGACCTATATAGATAATTCTCTGCCGAGGTATAAAGGACCCACAAGGAACTCCTTGTATGGATTTTCAGACAATTCCGTTCAAAAATGTGGGTAAAATCATCAAAATACCGAATATCGGGGGTACCGTTATATGGGGGCTATACGATATTGTGGACCTATATAGATAATTCTCTGCCGAGGTATAAAGTACCCACAAGGAACTCCTTGTGTGGATTTTCAGACAATTCCGTTCAAAAATGTGGGTAAATCTTCAAAATACCGAATATCGGGGGTACCGTTATATGGGGCTATACGATATTGTGGAACTATATAAATAATTCTCTGCCGAGGTATAAAGTACCCACAAGGAACTCCTTGTGTGGATTTTCAGACAATTCCGTTGAAAAATGTGGGTAAAATCATCAAAATACTGAATATCGGGGGGGTACCGTTACATGGGGGCTATACGATATTGTGGACCTATATAGATAATTCTCTGCCGAGGTATAAAGTACCCAAAATCAGCAAAATACCGAATATCGGGGGGTACCGTTATATGGGGCTATACGATATTGTGGACCTATATAGATAATTCTCTGCGAGGTATAAGGACCCACAAGAACTCCTTGTATGGATTTTCAGACATTCCGTTGAAAAATGTGGGTAAATCATCAAATACCGAATATCGGGGGTACCGTTACATGGGGGCGATATGATATCGTGGACCTATATGGACAATTCTCTTCCGAGGTATAAAGTACCCAAAATCAGCAAAATACCGAATATCGGGGGGTACCGTTATATGGGGGCTATACGATATTGTGGACCTATATATAATTCTCTGCGAGGTATAAAGGACCCACAGGAACTCCTTGTATGGATTTTCTGACAATTCCGTTGAAAAATGTGGGTAAAATCATCAAATACCGAACATCGGGGGTACCGTTATATGGGGGCTATACGATATTGGGGACCTATATAATAATTCTCTGCCGAGGTATAAAGTACCCACAAGGAACTCCTTGGTGGATTTTCAGACATTCGTTGAAAAATGTGGGTAAAATCATCAAAATACCGAATATCGGGGGGTACCGTTATATGGGGCTATACGATATCGTGGACCTATATGGACAATTCTCTGACGAGGTATAAAGTACCCACAAGGAACTGCTTGGGTGGATTTTCAGACAATTCCGTTGAAAATGTGGGTAAAATCAGCAAAATACCGAATATCGGGGCGTACCGTTATATGGGGCCTATATAGATATTCTCTGCCGAGGTATAAGGACCCACAAGGAAATCCTTGTGTGGATTTTCAGACAATTCCGTTCAAAAATGTGGTAAAATCATCAAAATACCGAATATCGGGGGTACCGTTATATGGGGGCTATACGATATTGTGGACCTATATAAAAATTCTCTGCCGAGATATAAAGTACCCACAAGGAACTCCTTGTGTGGATTTTCAGACAATTCCGTTGAAAAATGTGGGTGAAATCATCAAAATACCGAATATCGGGGGGTACCGTTACATGGGGGCTATACGATATCGTGGACCTATATGGACAATTCTCTGCCGAGGTATAAGTACCCACAAGGAACTCCTTGTGTGGATTTCAGACAATTCCGTTGAAAAATGTGGGTAAAATCATCAAAATACCGAATATCGGGGGGTACCGTTACATGGGGGCTATATGATATCGTGGACCTATATAAATAACTCTCTGCCGAGGTATAAAGTACCCACAAGGAACTCCTTATGTGGATTTTCAGACAATTCCGTTGAAAAATGTGGGTAAAATCATCAAAATACCGAATATCGGGGGGTACCGTTACATGGGGGCTATACGATATCGTGGACCTATATGGACAATTCTCTGCCGAGGTATAAAGTACCCACAAGGAACTCCTTGTGTGATTTCAGACAATTCGTTGAAAAATGTGGGTAAAATCATCAAAATACCGAACATCGGGGGGGTACCGTTATATGGGGGCTATACGATATTGTGGACCTATATAAATAACTCTCTGCCGAGGTATAAAGTACCCACAAGGAACTCCTGTGTGGATTTTCAGACAATTCCGTTGAAAAATGTGGGTAAAATCATCAAAATACCGAATATCGGGGGGTACCGTTACATGGGGGCTATACGATATCGTGACCTATATGGACAATTCTCTACCGAGGTATAAAGTACCCACAAGGAACTCCTTGTGTGGATTTTCAGACAATTCCGTTGAAAAATGTGGGTAAAATCATCAAAATACCGAATATCGGGGGGTACCGTTACATGGGGGCTATACGATATCGTGGACCTATATGGACAATTCTCTGCCGAGGTATAAAGTACCCACAAGGAAATCCTTGTATGGATTTTCAGACAATTCCGTTCAAAAATGTGGGTAAAATCATCAAAATACCGAATATCGGGGGGTACCGTTATATGGGGGCTATACGATATTGTGGACCTATATAAATAATTCTCTGCCGAGGTATAAAGTACCCACAAGGAACTCCTTGGTGTGATTTTCAGACAATTCCGTTCAAAAATGTGGGTAAAATCATCAAAATACCGAATATCGGGGGGTACCGTTATATGGGGGCTATACGATATTGTGGACCTATATAGATAATTCTCTGCCGAGGTATAAAGTACCCAAAATCAGCAAAATACCGAATATCGGGGGGTACCGTTATATGGGGGCTATACGATATTGTGGACCTATATAGATAATTCTCTGCCGAGGTATAAAGGACCCACAAGGAACTCCTTGTATGGATTTTCGGACAATTCCGTTGAAAAATGTGGGTAAAATCATCAATATACCGAATATCGGGGGTACCGTTACATGGGGGCGATATGATATCGTGGACCTATATGGACAATTCTCTTCCGAGGTATAAAGTACCCAAAATCAGCAAAATACCGAATATCGGGGGGTACCGTTATATGGGGGCTATACGATATTGTGGACCTATATAGATAATTCTCTGCCGAGGTATAAAGGACCCACAAGGAACTCCTTGTATGGATTTTCTGACAATTCCGTTGAAAAATGTGGGTAAAATCATCAAAATACCGAAACATCGGGGTACCGTATATGGGGGCTATACGATATTGTGGACCTATATAATAATTCTCTGCCGAGGTATAAAGTACCCACAAGGAACTCCTTGTGTGGATTTTCAGACAATTCCGTTGAAAAATGTGGGTAAAATCATCAAAAATACCGAATATCGGGGGTACCGTTATATGGGGGCTATACGATATCGTGGACCTATATGGACAATTCTCTGACGAGGTATAAAGTACCCACAAGGAACTCTTGGGTGGATTTTCAGACAATTCCGTTGAAAAATGTGGGTAAAATCAGCAAAATACCGAATATCGGGGCGTACCGTTATATGGGCCTATATAGATAATTCTCTGCCGAGTATAAAGGACCCACAAGGAATCCTTGTGTGGATTTTCAGACAATTCCGTTCAAAAATGTGGGTAAAATCATCAAATACCGAATATCGGGGGGTACCGTTATATGGAGGCTATACTATATTGTGGACCTATATAAAAAATTCTCTGCCGAGGTATAAAGTACCCACAAGGAACTCCTTGTGGGATTTTCAGACAATTCCGTTGAAAAATATGGGTAAAATCAGCAAAATACCGAATATCGGGGCGTACCGTTATATGGGGGCTATACGATATTGTGAACCTATATAGATAATTCTCTGCCGAGGTATAAAGTACCCACAAGGAACTCCTTGTGTGGATTTTCAGACAATTCCGTTCAAAAATGTGGGTAAAATCATCAAAATACCGAATATCGGGGGGTACCGTTATATGGGGGCTATACGATATTGTGGACCTATATAGATAATTCTCTGCCGAGGTATAAAGTACCCACAAGGAACTCTTTCTGTGGATTTTCAGACAATTCCGTTGAAAAATGTGGGTGAAATCATCAAAATACCGAATATCGGGGGGTACCGTTACATGGGGGCTATACGATATCGTGGACCTATATGGACAATTCTCTGCCGAGGTATAAAGTACCCACAAGGAACTCCTTGTGTGGATTTTCAGACAATTCCGTTGAAAAATGTGGGTAAAATCATCAAAATACCGAATATCGGGGGGTACCGTTACATGGGGGCTATATGATATCGTGGACCTATATAAATAACTCTCTGCCGAGGTATAAGTACCCACAAGGAACTCCTTATGTGGATTTTCAGACAATTCCGTTGAAAATGTGGGTAAAATCATCAAAATACCGAATATCGGGGGGGTACCGTTACATGGGGGCTATACGATATCGTGGACCTATATGGACAATTCTCTGCCGAGGTATAAAGTACCCACAAGGAACTCCTTGTGTGGATTTTCAGACAATTCCGTTGAAAAATGTGGGTAAAATCATCAAAATACCGAACATCGGGGGGTACCGTATATGGGGGCTATACGATATTGTGGACCTATATAAATAACTCTCTGCCGAGGTATAAAGTACCCACAAGGAACTCCTTGTGTGGATTTTCAGACAATTCTGTTGAAAAATGTGGGTAAAATCATCAAAATACCGAATATCGGGGGGTACCGTTACATGGGGGCTATACGATATCGTGGACCTATATGGACAATTCTCTACCGAGGTATAAAGTACCCACAAGGAACTCCTTGTGTGGATTTTCAGACAATTCCGTTGAAAAATGTGGGTAAATCATCAAAATACCGAACATCGGGGGGTACCGTTATATGGGGGCTATACGATATTGTGGACCTATATAAATAATTCTCTGCCGAGGTATAAAGTACCCACAAGGAACTGCTTGTGTGGATTTTCAGACAATTCCGTTCAAAAATGTGGGTAAAATCATCAAAATACCGAATATCGGGGGGGTACCGTTATATGGGGGCTATACGATATCGTGGACCTATATGGACAATTCTCTGACGAGGTATAAAGTACCCACAACGAACTTCTTGGGTGGATTTTCAGACAATTCCGTTGAAAAATGTGGGTAAAATCAGCAAAATACCGAATATCGGGGGGTACCGTTATATGGGGCCTATATAGATAATTCTCTGCCGAGGTATAAAGGACCCACAAGGAACTCCTTGTGTGGATTTTCAGACAATTCCGTTCAAAAATGTGGGTAAAATCATCAAAATACCGAATATCGGGGGGGTACCGTTATATGGGGGCTATACGATATTGTGGACCTATATAAAAAATTCTCTGCCGAGGTATAAAGTACCCACAAGGAACTCCTTGTGTGGATTTTCAGACAATTCCGTTGAAAAATGTGGGTAAAATCATCAAAATACTGAATATCGGGGGGTACCGTTACATGGGGGTTATACGATATCGTGGACCTATATGGACAATTCTCTGCCGAGGTATAAAGTACCCACAAGGAACTCCTTGTGTGGATTTTCAGACAATTCCGTTGAAAAATGTGGGTAAAATCATCAAAATACCGAATATCGGGGGGTACCGTTACATGGGGGATATACGATATCGTGGACCTATATGGACAGTTCTTCGTCGAGGTATAAAGTACCCACAAGGAACTCCTTGTGTGGATTTTCAGACAATTCCGTTGAAAATGTGGGTAAAATCAGCAAAATACCGAATATCGGGGGGTACCGTTATATTGGGGGCTATACGATATTGTGGACCTATATAGATAATTCTCTGCCGAGGTATAAAGTACCCACAAGGAACTCCATTGTGTGGATTTTCAGACAATTCCGTTGAAAAATGTGGTTAAAATCATCAAAATACCGAATATCGGGGGGTACCGTTACATGGGGATATACGATATCGTGGACCTATATGGACAATTCTTCGTCGAGGTATAAAGTACCCACAAGGAACTCCTTGTGTGGATTTTCAGACAATTCCGTTCAAAATGTGGGTAAAAATCTTCAAAATACCGAATATCGGGGGGTACCGTTATATGGGGGCTATACGATATTGTGGACCTTATATAATAATCTCTGCCGAGGTATAAAGTACCCACAAGGAACTCCTTATGTGGATTTTCAGACAATTCCGTTGAAAAATGTGGGTAAAATCATCAAAATACCGAATATCGGGGGGTACCGTTACATGGGGGCTATACGATATCGTGGACCTATATGGACAATTCTCTGCGAGGTATAAAGTACCCACAAGGAACTCCTTGTGTGGATTTTCAGACAATTCCGTTGAAAAATGTGGGTAAAATCATCAAAATACCGAATATCGGGGGGTACCGTTATATGGGGGCTATACGATATTGTGGACCTATATGAAAATTCTCTGCAGAGGTATAAAGTACCCACAAGGAACTCCTTGTGTGGAGTTTCAGACAATTCGTTGAAAAATGTGGGTAAAATCATCAAAATACCGAATATCGGGGGGTACCGTTATATGGGGCTATACGATATTGTGGACCTATATAGAATATTCTCTGCCGAGGTATAAAGTACCCACAAGGAACTCCTTGGGTGGATTTCAGACAATTCCGTTGAAAAATGTGGTAAAATCATCAAAATACCGAATATCGGGGGGTACCGTTATATGGGGCTATACGATATCGTGGACCTATATGGATAATTCTATGCCGAGGTATAAAGTACCCACAAGGAACTCCTTGTGTGGATTTCAGACAATTCCGTTGCAAAATGTGGGTAAAATCATCAAAATACCGAATATCGGGGGGTACCGTTATATGGGGGCTATACGATATTGTGGACCTATATAAAAAATTCTCTGCCGAGGTATAAAGTACCCACAAGGAACTCCTTGTGTGGATTTTCAGACAATTCCGTTCAAAAATGTGGGTAAAATCATCAAAATACCGAATATCGGGGGGTACCGTTATATGGGGGCTATACGATATCGTGGACCTATATGGACAATTCTCTTTCGAGGTATAAAGTACCCACAAGGAACTCCTTGTGTTGATTTTCAGACAATTCCGTTGAAAAATATGGGTAAAATCAGCAAAATACCGAATATCGGGGGTACCGTTATATGAGGGCCTATACGATATTGTGGGTAAAATCATCAAAATACCGAATATCGGGGGGGTACCGCTACATGGGGGCTATACGATATCGTGGACCTATATGGACAATCCTCTGCCGAGGTATAAAGTACCCACAAGGAACTCCTTGTGTGAATTTTCAGACAATTCCGTTGAAAATGTGGGTAAAATCAGCAAAATACCGAATTTCGGGGGGTACCGTTATATGGGGGCTATACGATATTGTGGACCTATATAGATAATTCTCTGCCGAGGTATAAAGGACCCACAAGGAACTCCCTTGTGTGGATTTTCAGACAATTCCGTTCAAAAATGTGGGTAAAATCTTCAAAATACCGAATATCGGGGGGTACCGTTATATGGGGGCTATACGATATTGTGGACCTATATAATTAACTCTCTGCCGAGGTATAAAGTACCCACAAGGAACTCCTTGTGTGGATCTTCAGACAATTCCGTTGAAAAATGTGGGTAAATCATCAAAATACTGAATATCGGGGGGTACCGTTACATGGGGGCTATACGATATCGGGACCTATATGGACAATTCTCTGCCGAGGTATAAAGTACCCACAAGGAACTCCTTGTGTTGATTTTCAGACAATTCCGTTGAAAAATGTGGGTAAATCATCAAATACCGAATATCGGGGGGTACCGTTACATGGGGGATATACGATATCGTGGACCTATATGGACAGTTCTTCGTCGAGGTATAAAGTACCCACAAGGAACTCCTTGTGTGGATTTTCAGACAATTCCGTTGAAAAATGTGGGTAAAATCAGCAAAATACCGAATATCGGGGGTACCGTTATATTGGGGCTATACGATATTGTGGACCTATATAGATAATTCTCTGCCGAGGTATAAAGTACCCACAAGGAACTCCTTGTGTGGATTTTCAGACAATTCCGTTGAAAAATGTGGTTAAAATCATCAAAATACCGAATATCGGGGGGTACCGTTACATGGGGGATATACGATATCGTGGACCTATATGGACACTTCTTCGTCGAGGTATAAAGTACCCACAAGGAACTCCTTGTGTGGATTTTCAGACAATTCCGTTCAAAATGTGGGTAAAATCTTCAAAATACCGAATATCGGGGGGTACCGTTATATGGGGGCTATACGATATTGTGGACCTATATAAATAACTCTCTGCCGAGGTATAAAGTACCCACAAGGAACTCCTTATGTGGATTTTCAGACAATTCCGTTGAAAAATGTGGGTAAAATCATCAAAATACCGAATATCGGGGGGGTACCGTTACATGGGGGCTATACGATATCGTGGACCTATATGGACAATTCTCTGCCGAGGTATAAGGTACCCACAAGGAACTCCTTGTGTGGATTTTCAGACAATTCCGTTGAAAAATGTGGGTAAAATCATCAAAATACCGAATATCGGGGGGTACCGTTACATGGGGGCTATACGATATCGTGGACCTATATGGACAATTCTCTACCGAGGTATAAAGTACCCACAAGGAACTCCTTGTGTGGATTTTCAGACAATTCCGTTGAAAAATGTGGGTAAAATCAGCAAAATACCGAATATCGGGGGGTACCGTTATATTGGGGCTATACGATATTGTGGACCTATATAGATAATTCTCTGCCGAGGTATAAAGTACCCACAAGGAACTCCTTGTGTGGATTTTCAGACAATTCCGTTGAAAAATGTGGTTAAAATCATCAAAATACCGAATATCGGGGGGTACCGTTACATGGGGGATATACGATATCGTGGACCTATATGGACACTTCTTCGTCGAGGTATAAAGTACCCACAAGGAACTCCTTGTGTGGATTTTCAGACAATTCCGTTCAAAAATGTGGGTAAAATCTTCAAAATACCGAATATCGGGGGGGTACCGTTATATGGGGGCTATACGATATTGTGGACCTATATAAATAACTCTCTGCCGAGGTATAAAGTACCCACAAGGAACTCCTTATGTGGATTTTCAGACAATTCCGTTGAAAAATGTGGGTAAAATCATCAAAATACCGAATATCGGGGGGTACCGTTACATGGGGGCTATACGATATCGTGGACCTATATGGACAATTCTCTGCCGAGGTATAAGGTACCCACAAGGAACTCCTTGTGTGGATTTTCAGACAATTCCGTTGAAAAATGTGGGTAAAATCATCAAAATACCGAATATCGGGGGGTACCGTTACATGGGGGCTATACGATATCGTGGACCTATATGGACAATTCTCTGACGAGGTATAAAGTACCCACAACGAACTTCTTGGGTGGATTTTCAGACAATTCCGTTGAAAAATGTGGGTAAAATCAGCAAAATACCGAATTTCGGGGGGTACCGTTATATGGGACCTATATAGATAATTCTCTGCCGAGGTATAAAGGACCCACAAGGAACTCCTTGTGTGGATTTTCAGACAATTCCGTTGAAAAATGTGGGTAAAATCATCAAAATACCGAATATCGGGGGGTACCGTTATATGGGGGCTATACGATATTGTGGACCTATATAAAAAATTCTCTGCCGAGGTATAAAGTACCCACAAGGAACTCCTTGTGTGGATTTTCAGACAATTCCGTTGAAAAATGTGGGTAAAATCATCAAAATACCGAATATCGGGGAGTACCGTTACATGGGGGCTATACGATATCGTGGACCTATATGGACAATTCTCTGCCGTGGAATAAAGTACCCACAAGGAACTCCTTGTGTGGATTTTCAGACAATTCCGATGAAAAATATGGGTAAAATCAGCAAAATACCGAATATCGGGGCGTACCGTTATATGGGGGCTATACGATATTGTGAACCTATATAGATAATTCTCTGCCGAGGTATAAAGTACCCACAAGGAACTCCTTGTGTGGATTTTCAGACAATTCCGTTCAAAAATGTGGGTAAAATCATCAAAATACCGAATATCGGGGGGTACCGTTATATGGGGGCTATACGATATTGTGAACCTATATAGATAATTCTCTGCCGAGGTATAAAGTACCCACAAGGAACTCTTTCTGTGGATTTTCAGGACAATTCCGTTGAAAAATGTGGGTAAAATCATCAAAATACCGAATATCGGGGGGTACCGTTACATGGGGGCTATACGATATCGTGGACCTATATGGACAATTTTCTGCCGAGGTATAAAGTACCCACAAGGAACTCCTTGTGTGGATTTTCAGACAATTCCGTTGAAAAATGTGGGTAAAATCATCAAAATACCGAATATCGGGGGGTACCGTTACATGGGGGCTATATGATATCGTGGACCTATATGGACAATTCTCTTCCGAGGTATAAAGTACCCACAAGGAACTCCTTGTGTTGATTTTCAGACAATTCCGTTGAAAAATATGGGTAAAATCAGCAAAACACCGAATATCGGGGTTACCGTTATATGAGGGCTATACGATATTGTGGGTAAAATCATCAAAATACCAAATATCGGGGGGTACCGCTACATGGGGGCTATACGATATCGTGGACCTATATGGACAATCCTCTGCCGAGGTATAAAGTACCCACAAGGAACTCCTTGTGTGAATTTTCAGACAATTCCGTTGAAAAATGTGGGTAAAATCAGCAAAATCCCGATTATCGGGGGGTACCGTTATATGGGGGCTATACGATATTGTGGACCTATATAGATAATTCTCTGCCGAGGTATAAAGGACCCACAAGGAACTCCTTGTGTGGATTTTCAGACAATTCCGTTCAAAAATGTGGGTAAAATCTTCAAAATACCGAATATCGGGGGGTACCGTTATATGGGGGCTATACGATATTGTGGACCTATATAAATAACTCTCTGCCTAGGTATAAAGTACCCACAAGGAACTCCTTGTGTGGATTTTCAGACAATTCCGTTGAAAAATGTGGGTAAAATCATCAAAATACCGAATATCGGGGGGTACCGTTACAGGGGGCTATACGATATCGTGGACCTATATAGACAATTCTCTGCCGAGGTATAAAGTACCCACAAGGAACTCCTTGTGTGGATTTTCAGACAATTCCGTTGAAAAATGTGGGTAAAATCATCAAAATACCGAACATCGGGGGGTACCGTTATATGGGGCTATACGATATTGTGGACCTATATAAATAATTCTCTGCCGAGGTATAAAGTACCCACAAGGAACTCCTTGTGTGGATTTTCAGACAATTCCGTTGAAAAATGTGGGTAAAATCATCAAAATACCGAATATCGGGGGTACCGTTACATAAGGGCTATACGATATCGTGGACCTATATGAACAATTTTCTGCCGAGGTATAAAGTACCCACAAGGAACTCCTTGTGTGGATTTTCAGACAATTCCGTTGAAAAATGTGGGTAAAATCAGCAAATACCGAATATCGGGGGTACCGTTATATGGGGGCTATACGATATTGTGGACCTATATAGATAATTCTCTGCCGAGGTATAAAGGACCCACAAGGAACTCCTTGTGTGGATTTTCAGACAATTCCGTTAAAAAATGTGGGTAAAATCATCAAAATACCGAATATCGGGGGGTACCGTTATATGGGGGCTATACGATATCGTGGACCTATATGGACAATTCTCTGCCGAGGTATAAAGGACCCACAAGGAACTCCTTGTGTGGATTTTCAGACAATTCCGTTGGGTGGGTAAAATCAGCAAAATACCGAAAATCGGGGGGGACCATTATATGGGGGATATACGATATTGTGGACCTATATAGATAATTCTGTGCCGAGGTATAAAGTACCCACAAGGAACTCCTTGTGTGGATTTTCAGACAATTCCGTTGAAAAATGTGGGTAAAATCATCAAAATACCGAATATCGGGGGGTACCGTTACATGGGGCTATACGATATCGTGGACCTATATGGACAATTCTCTGCCGAGGTATAAAGTACCCACAAGGAACTCCTTGTATGGATTTTCAGACAATTCCGTTGAAAAATGTGGGTAAAATCATCAAAATACCGAATATCGGGGGGTACCGTTACATGGGGGCTATACGATATCGTGGACCTATATGGACAATTCTCTGCCGAGGTATAAAGTACCCACAAGGAAATCCTTGTGTGGATTTTCAGACAATTCCGTTGAAAAATGTGGGTGAAATCATCAAAATACCGAACATCGGGGGGTACCGTTATATGGGGGCTATACGATAGTACCCACAAGGAACTCCTTGTGTGGATTTTCAGACAATTCCGTTCAAAAATGTGGGTAAAATCATCAAAATACCGAATATCGGGGGGTACCGTTGTATGGGGGCTATACGATATCGTGGACCTATATGGACAATTCTCTGACGAGGTATAAAGTACCCACAAGGAACTTCTTGGGTGGATTTTCAGACAATTCCGTTGAAAAATGTGGGTAAAATCAGCAAAATACCGAATATCGGGGGGTACCGTTATATGGGGCCTATATAGATAATTCTCTGCCGAGGTATAAAGGACCCACAAGGAACTCCTTGTGTGGATTTTCAGACAATTCCGTTCAAAAATGTGGGTAAAATCATCAAAATACCGAATATCGGGGGGTACCGTTACATGGGGGCTATACGATATCGTGGACCTATATGGACAATTCTCTGACGAGGTATAAAGTACCCACAAGGAACTCCTTGTGTGGATTTTCAGACAATTCCGTTGAAAAATGTGGGTAAAATCATCAAAATACCGAATATCGGGGGGTACCGTTACATGGGGGCTATACGATATCGTGGACCTATATGGACAATTCTCTGCCGAGGTATAAAGTACCCACAAGGAACTCCTTGTGTGGATTTTCAGACAATTCCGTTGAAAATGTGGGTAAAATCATCAAAATACCGAACATCGGGGGTACCGTTATATGGGGGCTATACGATATTGTGGACCTATATAAATAATTCTCTGCCGAGGTATAAAGTACCCTCAAGGAACTCCTTGTGTTTATTTTCAGACAATTCCGTTCAAAAATGTGGGTAAAATCATCAAAATACCGAATATCGGGGGGTACCGTTACATGGGGGCTATACGATATCGTGGACCTATATGGACAATTCTCTGCCGAGTGTAAAGTACCCACAAGGAACTCCTTGTGTGGATTTTCAGACAATTCCGTTGAAAAATGTGGGTAAAATCATCAAAATACCGAACATCGGGGGGTACCGTTATATGGGGGCTATACGATATTGTGGACCTATTTAAATAATTCTCTGCCGAGGTATAAAGTACCCACAAGGAACTCCTTGTGTGGATTTTCAGACAATTCCGTTCAAAAATGTGGGTAAAATCATCAAAATACCGAATATCGGGAGTACCGTTATATGGGGGCTATACGATATCGTGGACCTATATTGACAATTTTCTGCCGAGGTATAAAGTACCCACAAGGAACTCCTTGTGTGGATTTTCAGACAATTCCGTTGAAAAATGTGGGTAAAATCATCAAAATACCGAATATCGGGGGGTACCGTTACATGGGGGCTATATGATATCGTGGACCTATATGGACAATTTTCTGCCGAGGTATAAAGTCCCCACAAGGAACTCCTTGTGTGGATTTTCAGACAATTCCGTTGAAAAATGTGGGTAAAATCATCAAAATACCGAATATCGGGGGGGTACCGTTACATGGGGGCTATACGATATCGTGGACCTATATTGACAATTTTCTGCCGAGGTATAAAGTACCCACAAGGAACTCCTTGTGTGGATTTTCAGACAATTCCGTTGAAAAATGTGGGTAAATCATCAAAATACCGAATATCGGGGGGTACCGTTACATGGTGGCTATATGATATCGTGGACCTATATGGACAATTCTCTTCCGAGGTATAAAGTACCCACAAGGAACTAATTGTGTTGATTTTCAGACAATTCCGTTGAAAAATATGGGTAAAATCAGCAAAATACCGAATATCGGGGGTACCGTTATATGAGGGCTATACGATATTGTGGGTAAAATCATCAAAATACCGAATATCGGGGGGTACCGTTATATGGGGGCTATACGATATTGTGGACCTAAATAGATAATTCTCTGCCGAGGTATAAAGTACCCACAAGGAACTCTTTCTGTGGATTTTCAGACAATTCCGTTGAAAAATGTGGGTAAAATCATCAAAATACCGAATATCGGGGGGTACCGTTACATGGGGGCTATACGATATCGTGGACCTATATGGACAATTCTCTGCCGAGGTATAAAGTACCCACAAGGAACTCCTTGTGTGGATTTTCAGACAATTCCGTTGAAAAATGTGGGTAAAATCATCAAAATACCGAATATCGGGGGGTACCGTTACATGGGGGCTATATGATATCGTGGACCTATATGGACAATTCTCTTCCGAGGTATAAAGTACCCACAAGGAACTCCTTGTGTTGATTTTCAGACAATTCCGTTGAAAAATATGGGTAAAATCAGCAAAATACCGAATATCGGGGGTACCGTTATATGAGGGCTATACGATATTGTGGGTAAAATCATCAAAATACCGAATATCGGGGGGTACCGCTACATGGGGGCTATACGATATCGTGGACCTATATGGACAATCCTCTGCCGAGGTATAAAGGACCCACAAGGAACTCCTTGTGTGGATTTTCAGACAATTCCGTTCAAAAATGTGGGTAAAATCTTCAAAATACCGAATATCGGGGGGTACCGTTATATGGGGGCTATACGATATTGTGGACCTATATAATTAATTCTCTGCCGAGGTATAAAGTACCCACAAGGAACTCCTTGTGTGGATTTTCAGACAATTCCGTTGAAAAATGTGGGTAAAATCATCAAAATACTGAATATCGGGGGGTACCGTTACATGGGGGCTATACGATATCGTGGACCTATATGGACAATTCTCTGCCGAGGTATTAAGTACCCACAAGGAACTCCTTGTGTGGATTTTCAGACAATTCCGTTCAAAAATGTGGGTAAAATCTTCAAAATACCGAATATCGGGGGGTACCGTTATATGGGGGCTATACGATATCGTGGACCTATATAGATAATTCTCTGCCGAGGTATAAAGGACCCACAAGGAACTCCTTGTGTGGATTTTCAGACAATTCCGTTCAAAAATGTGGGTAAAATCATCAAAATACTGAATATCGGGGGGTACCGTTACTTGGAGGCTATACGATATCGTGGACCTATATGGACAATTCTCTGCCGAGGTATAAAGTACCCACAAGGAACTCTTTCTGTGAATTTTCAGACAATTCCGTTGAAAAATGTGGGTAAAATCAGCAAAATACCGAATATCGGGGGGTACCGTTATATGGGGGCTATACGATATTCTCTGCCGAGGTATAAAGGACCCACAAGGAACTCCTTGTGTGGATTTTCAGACAATTCCGTTGAAAAATGTGGGTAAAATCATCAAAATACCGAACATCGGGGGTACCGTTATATGGGGGCTATACGATATTGTGGACCTATATAAATAATTCTCTGCCGAGGTATAAAGTACCCACAAGGAACTCCTTGTGTTTATTTTCAGACAATTCCGTTCAAAAATGTGGGTAAAATCATCAAAATACCGAATATCGGGGGGTACCGTTACATGGGGGCTATACGATATCGTGGACCTATATAAATAATTCTCTGCCGAGGTATAAAGTACCCACAAGGAACTCCTTGTGTGGATTTTCAGACAATTCCGTTGAAAAATGTGGGTAGAATCATCAAAATACCGAACATCGGGGGGTACCGTTATATGGGGGCTATACGATATTGTGGACCTATATAAATAATTCTCTGCCGAGGTATAAAGTACCCACAAGGAACTCCTTGTGTGGATTTTCAGACAATTCCGTTCAAAAATGTGGGTAAAATCATCAAAATACCGAATATCGGGAGTACCGTTATATGGGGGCTATACGATATCGTGGACCTATATTGACAATTTTCTGCCGAGGTATAAAGTACCCACAAGGAACTCCTTGTGTGGATTTTCAGACAATTCCGTTGAAAAATGTGGGTAAAATCATCAAAATACCGAATATCGGGGGGTACCGTTACATGGGGGCTATATGATATCGTGGACCTATATGGACAATTTTCTGCCGAGGCATAAAGTACCCACAAGGAACTCCTTGTGTGGATTTTCAGACAATTCCGTTGAAAAATGTGGGTAAAATCATCAAAATACCGAATATCGGGGGGTACCGTTACATGGGGGCTATACGATATCGTGGACCTATATTGACAATTTTCTGCCGAGGTATAAAGTACCCACAAGGAACTCCTTGTGTGGATTTTCAGACAATTCCGTTGAAAAATGTGGGTAAAATCATCAAAATACCGAATATCGGGGGGTACCGTTACATGGGGGCTATATGATATCGTGGACCTATATGGACAATTCTCTTCCGAGGTATAAAGTACCCACAAGGAACTAATTGTGTTGATTTTCAGACAATTCCGTTGAAAAATATGGGTAAAATCAGCAAAATACCGAATATCGGGGGTACCGTTATATGAGGGCTATACGATATTGTGGGTAAAATCATCAAAATACCGAATATCGGGGGGTACCGTTATATGGGGGCTATACGATATTGTGGACCTATATAGATAATTCTCTGCCGAGGTATAAAGTACCCACAAGGAACTCTTTCTGTGGATTTTCAGACAATTCCGTTGAAAAATGTGGGTAAAATCATCAAAATACCGAATATCGGGGGGTACCGTTACATGGGGGCTATACGATATCGTGGACCTATATGGACAATTCTCTGCCGAGGTATAAAGTACCCACAAGGAACTCCTTGTGTGGATTTTCAGACAATTCCGTTGAAAAATATGGGTAAAATCAGCAAAATACCGAATATCGGGGGTACCGTTATATGAGGGCTATACGATATTGTGGGTAAAATCATCAAAATACCGAATATCGGGGGGTACCGCTACATGGGGGCTATACGATATCGTGGACCTATATGGACAATCCTCTGCCGAGGTATAAAGGACCCACAAGGAACTCCTTGTGTGGATTTTCAGACAATTCCGTTCAAAAATGTGGGTAAAATCTTCAAAATACCGAATATCGGGGGGTACCGTTATATGGGGGCTATACGATATTGTGGACCTATATAATTAATTCTCTGCCGAGGTATAAAGTACCCACAAGGAACTCCTTGTGTGGATTTTCAGACAATTCCGTTGAAAAATGTGGGTAAAATCATCAAAATACTGAATATCGGGGGGTACCGTTACATGGGGGCTATACGATATCGTGGACCTATATGGACAATTCTCTGCCGAGGTATTAAGTACCCACAAGGAACTCCTTGTGTGGATTTTCAGACAATTCCGTTCAAAAATGTGGGTAAAATCTTCAAAATACCGAATATCGGGGGGTACCGTTATATGGGGGCTATACGATATCGTGGACCTATATAAATAATTCTCTGCCGAGGTATAAAGGACCCACAAGGAACTCCTTGTGTGGATTTTCAGACAATTCCGTTCAAAAATGTGGGTAAAATCATCAAAATACTGAATATCGGGGGGTACCGTTACTTGGAGGCTATACGATATCGTGGACCTATATGGACAATTCTCTGCCGAGGTATAAAGTACCCACAAGGAACTCTTTCTGTGAATTTTCAGACAATTCCGTTGAAAAATGTGGGTAAAATCAGCAAAATACCGAATATCGGGGGGTACCGTTATATGGGGGCTATACGATATTGTGGACCTATATAGATAATTCTCTGCCGAGGTATAAAGGACCCACAAGGAACTCCTTGTGTGGATTTTCAGACAATTCCGTTCAAAAATGTGGGTAAAATCTTCAAAATACCGAATATCGGGGGGTACCGTTACATGGGGGCTATACGATATTGTGGACCTATATAAATAACTCTCTGCCGAGGTATAAAGTACCCACAAGGAACTCCTTGTGTGGATTTTCAGACAATTCCGTTGAAAAATGTTGGTAAAATCATTAAAATACCGAATATCGGGGGGTACCGTTACATGTGGGCTATACGATATCGTGCACCTATATGGACAATTCTCTGCCGAGGTATAAAGTACCCACAAGGAACTCCTTGTGTGGATTTTCAGACAATTCCGTTGAAAAATGTGGGTAAAATCATCAAAATACCGAACATCGGGGGTACCGTTATATGGGGGCTATACGATATTGTGGACCTATATAAATAATTCTCTGCCGAGGTATAAAGTACCCACAAGGAACTCCTTGTGTGGATTTTCAGACAATTCCGTTCAAAAATGTGGGTAAAATCATCAAAATACCGAATATCGGGGGGTACCGTTATATGGGGGCTATACGATATCGTGGACCTATATGGACAATTCTCTGACGAGGTATAAAGTACCCACAAGGAACTTCTTGGGTGGATTTTCAGACAATTCCGTTGAAAAATGTGGGTAAAATCAGCAAAATACCGAATATCGGGGGGTACCGTTATATGGGGCCTATATAGATAATTCTCTGCCGAGGTATAAAGGACCCACAAGGAACTCCTTGTGTGGATTTTCAGACAATTCCGTTCAAAAATGTGGGTAAAATCATCAAAATACCGAATATCGGGGGGTACCGTTATATGGGGGCTATACGATATTGTGGACCTATATAAAAAATCCTCTGCCGAGGTATAAAGTACCCACAAGGAACTCCTTGTGTGGATTTTCAGACAATTCCGTTGAAAAATGTGGGTAAAATCATCAAAATACCGAATATCGGGGAGTACCGTTACATGGGGGCTATACGATATCGTGGACCTATATGGACAATTCTATGCCGAGGAATAAAGTACCCACAAGGAAGTCCTTGTGTGGATTTTCAGACAATTCCGTTGAAAAATATGGGTAAAATCAGCAAAATACCGAATATCGGGGCGTACCGTTATATGGGGGCTATACGATATTGTGAACCTATATAGATAATTCTCTGCCGAGGTATAAAGTACCCACAAGGAACTCCTTGTGTGGATTCTCAGACAATTCCGTTCAAAAATGTGGGTAAAATCATCAAAATACCGAATATCGGGGGGTACCGTTATATGGGGGCTATACGATATTGTGGACCTATATAGATAATTCTCTGCCGAGGTATAAAGTACCCACAAGGAACTCTTTCTGTGGATTTTCAGACAATTCCGTTGAAAAATGTGGGTAAAATCATCAAAATACCGAATATCGGGGGGTACCGTTACATGGGGGCTATACGATATCGTGGACCTATATGGACAATTTTCTGCCGAGGTATAAAGTACCCACAAGGAACTCCTTGTGTGGATTTTCAGACAATTCCGTTGAAAAAATGTGGGTAAAATCATCAAAATACCGAATATCGGGGGGTACCGTTACATGGGGGCTATATGATATCGTGGACCTATATGGACAATTCTCTTCCGAGGTATAAAGTACCTATACGATATTGTGGGCCTATATAGGTAATTCTCTACCGAGGTATAAAGGACCCACAAGGAACTCCTTGTGTGGATTTTCAGACAATTCCGTTCAAAAATGTGGGTAAAATCTTCAAAATACCGAATATCGGGGGGTACCGTTATATGGGGGCTATACGATATCGTGGACCTATATGGACAATTCTCTGCCGAGATATAAAGGTACCACAAGGAACTCCTTGTGTGGATTTTCAGACAATTCCGTTGGGTGGGTAAAATCAGCAAAATACCGAAAATCGGGGGGGGACCATTATATGGGGGATATACGATATTGTGGACCTATATAGATAATTCTATGCCGAGGTATAAAGTACCCACAAGGAACTCCTTGTGTGGATTTTCAGACAATTCCGTTGAAAAATGTGGGTAAAATCATCAAAATACCGAATATCGGGGGGTACCGTTACATGGGGGCTATACGATATCGTGGACCTATATGGACAATTTTCTGCCGAGGTATAAAGTACCCACAAGGAACTCCTTGTGTGGATTTTCAGACAATTCCGTTGAAAAAATGTGGGTAAAATCATCAAAATACCGAATATCGGGGGGTACCGTTACATGGGGGCTATATGATATCGTGGACCTATATGGACAATTCTCTTCCGAGGTATAAAGTACCTATACGATATTGTGGGCCTATATAGGTAATTCTCTACCGAGGTATAAAGGACCCACAAGGAACTCCTTGTGTGGATTTTCAGACAATTCCGTTCAAAAATGTGGGTAAAATCTTCAAAATACCGAATATCGGGGGGTACCGTTATATGGGGGCTATACGATATCGTGGACCTATATGGACAATTCTCTGCCGAGATATAAAGGTACCACAAGGAACTCCTTGTGTGGATTTTCAGACAATTCCGTTGGGTGGGTAAAATCAGCAAAATACCGAAAATCGGGGGGGGACCATTATATGGGGGATATACGATATTGTGGACCTATATAGATAATTCTATGCCGAGGTATAAAGTACCCACAAGGAACTCCTTGTGTGGATTTTCAGACAATTCCGTTGAAAAATGTGGGTAAAATCATCAAAATACCGAATATCGGGGGGTACCGTTACATGGGGGCTATACGATATCGTGGACCTATATGGACAATTCTCTGCCGAGGTATAAAGTACCCACAAGGAACTCCTTGTATGGATTTTCAGACAATTCCGTTCAAAAATGTGGGTAAAATCTTCAAAATACCGAATATCGGGGGTACCGTTATATGGGGGCTATACGATATTGTGGACTTATATAGATAATTCTCTGCCGAGGTATAAAGGACCCACAAGGAACTCCTTGTATGGATTTTCAGACAATTCCGTTGAAAAATGTGGGTAAAATCATCAAAATACCGAATATCGGGGGGTACCGTTACATGGGGGCTATACGATATCGTGGACCTATATGGACAATTCTCTGCCGAGGTATAAAGTACCCACAAGGAACTCCTTGTGTGGATTTTCAGACAATTCCGTTGAAAAATGTGGGTAAAATCATCAAAATACCGAACATCGGGGGGTACCGTTATATGGGGGCTATACGATATTGTGGACCTATATAAATAATTCTCTGCCGAGGTATAAAGTACCCACAAGGAACTCCTTGTGTGGATTTTCAGACAATTCCGTTCAAAAATATGGGTAAAATCATCAAAATACCGAATATCGGGGGGTACCGTTATATGGGGGCTATACGATATCGTGGACCTATATGGACAATTCTCTGACGAGGTATAAAGTACCCACAAGGAACTTCTTGGGTGGATTTTCAGACAATTCCGTTGAAAAATGTGGGTAAAATCAGCAAAATACCGAATATCGGGGGGTACCGTTATATGGGGCCTATATAGATAATTCTCTGCCGAGGTATAAAGGACCCACAAGGAACTCCTTGTGTGGATTTTCAGACAATTCCGTTCAAAAATGTGGGTAAAATCATCAAAATACCGAATAACGGGGGGTACCGTTATATGGGGGCTATACGATATTGTGGACCTATATAAAAAATTCTCTGCCGAGGTATAAAGTACTACAAGGAACTCCTTGTGTGGATTTTCAGACAATTCCGTTGAAAAATGTGGGTAAAATCATCAAAATACCGAATATCGGGGGGTACCGTTATATGGGGGCTATACGATATCGTGGACCTATATAGATAATTCTCTGCCAAGGTATAAAGTACCCACAAGGAACTCTTTCTGTGGATTTTCAGACAATTCCGTTGAAAAATGTGGGTAAAATCATCAAAATACCGAATATCGGGTGGTACCGTTACATGGGGGCTATACGATATCGTGGACCTATATGGACAATTCTCTGCCGAGGTATAAAGTACCCACAAGGAACTCCTTGTGTGGATTTTCAGACAATTCCGTTGAAAAATGTGGGTAAAATCATCAAAATACCGAATATCGGGGGTACCGTTACATGGGGGCTATATGATATCGTGGACCCATATGGACAATTCTCTTCCGAGGTATAAAGTACCCAAAATCAGCAAAATACCGAATATCGGGGGGTACCGTTATATGGGGGCTATACGATATTGTGGACCTATATAGATAATTCTCTGCCGAGGTATAAAGGACCCACAAGGAACTCCTTGTATGGATTTTCAGACAATTCCGTTCAAAAATGTGGGTAAAATCTTCAAAATACCGAATATCGGGGGTACCGTTATATGGGGGCTATACGATATTGTGGACTTATATAGATAATTCTCTGCCGAGGTATAAAGGACCCACAAGGAACTCCTTGTATGGATTTTCAGACAATTCCGTTCAAAAATGTGGGTAAAATCTTCAAAATACCGAATATCGGGGGTACCGTTATATGGGGCCATACGATATTGTGGAACTATATAAATAATTCTCTGCCGAGGTATAAAGTACCCACAAGGAACTCCTTGTGTGGATTTTCAGACAATTCCGTTGAAAAATGTGGGCAAAATCATCAAAATACTGAATATCGGGGGGGTACCGTTACATGGGGGCTATACGATATCGTGGACCTATATGGACAATTCTCTGCCGAGGCATAAAGTACCCACAAGGAACCCCTTGTGTGGATTTTCAGACAATTCCGTTGAAAAATGTGGGTAAAATCATCAAAATACCGAATATCGGGGGGTACCGTTATATGGGGGCTATACGATATCGTGGACCTATATAAATAATTCTCTGCCGGTGGGTAAATGTGGGTAAAATCATCAAAATACCGAATATCGGGGGGTACCGTTATATGGGGCTATACGATATTGTGGACCTATATAAAAAATTCTCTGCCGAGGTATAAAGTACCCACAAGGAACTCCTTGTGTGGATTTTCAGACAATTCCGTTGAAAAATATGGGTAAAATCAGCAAAATACCGAATATCGGGGGGTACCGTTATATGGGGGCTATACGATATTGTGAACCTATATAGATAATTCTCTGCCGAGGTATAAAGTACCCACAAGGAACTCCTTGTGTGGATTTTCAGACAATTCCGTTCAAAAATGTAGGTAAAATCATCAAAATACCGAATATCGGGGGGTACCGTTATATGGGGGCTATACGATATTGTGGATCTATATAGATAATTCTCTGCCGAGGTATAAAGTACCCACAAGGAACTCTTTCTGTGGATTTTCAGACAATTCCGTTGAAAAATGTGGGTAAAATCATCAAAATACCGAATATCGGGGGGTACCGTTACATGGGGGTTATACGATATCGTGGACCTATATGGACAATTTTCTGCCGAGGTATAAAGTACCCACAAGGAACTCCTTGTGTGGATTTTCAGACAATTCCGTTGAAAAATGTGGGTAAAATCATCAAAATACCGAATATCGGGGGGTACCGTTACATGGGGGCTATATGATATCGTGGACCTATATGGACAATTCTCTTCCGAGGTATAAAGTACCCACAAGGAACTCCTTGTGTTGATTTTCAGACAATTCCGTTTGAAAATATGGGTAAAATCAGCAAAATACCGAATATCGGGGGTACCGTTATATGGGGGCTATACGATATTCTGAACCTATATAGATATATCTCTGCCGGTGGGTAAATGTGGGTAAAATCATCAAAATACCGAATATCGGGGGGTACCGCTACATGGGGGCTATACGATATCGTGGACCTATATGGACAATCCTCTGCCGAGGTATAAAGTACCCACAAGGAACTCCTTGTGTGAATTTTCAGACAATTCCGTTGAAAAATGTGGGTAAAATCAGCAAAATACCGAATATCGGGGGGTACCGTTATATGGGGGCTATACGATATTGTGGACCTATATAGATAATTCTCTGCCGAGGTATAAAGGACCCACAAGGAACTCCTTGTGTGGATTTTCAAACAATTCCGTTCAAAAATGTGGGTAAAATCTTCAAAATACCGAATATCGGGGGGGTACCGCTATATGGGGGCTATACGATATTGTGGACCTATATAAATAACTCTCTGCCTAGGTATAAAGTACCCACAAGGAACTCCTTGTGTGGATTTTCAGACAATTCCGTTGAAAAATGTGGGTAAAATCATCAAATACCGAACATCGGGGGGTACCGTTATATGGGGGCTATACGATATTATGGACCTATATAAATAATTCTCTGCCGAGGTATAAAGTACCCACAAGGAACTCCTTGTGTGGATTTTCAGACAATTCCGTTAAAAAATGTGGGTAAAATCATCAAAATACCGAACATCGGGGGGTACCGTTATATGGGGGCTATACGATATTGTGGACCTATATAAATAATTCTCTGCCAAGGTATAAAGTACCCACAAGGAACTCTTTGTGTGGATTTTCAGACAATTCCGTTGAAAAATGTGGGTAAAATCATCAAAATACCGAATATCGGGGGTACCGTTACATGGGGGCTGTACGATATCGTGGACCTATATGGACAATTCTTCGGCGAGGTATAAAGTACCCACAAGGAACTCCTTGTGTGGATTTTCAGACAATTTCGTTGAAAAATGTGGGTAAAATCAGAAAAATACCGAATATCGGGGGGTACCGTTATATGGGGGCTATACGATATCGTGGACCTATATGAACAATTCTTCGCCGAGGTATAAAGTACCCACAAGGAACTCCTTGTGTGGATTTTCAGACAATTCCGTTGAAAAATGTGGGTAAAATCAGCAAAATACCGAATATCGGGGGGTACCGTTATATGGGGGCTATACGATATTGTGGACCTATATAGATAATTCTCTGCCGAGGTATAAAGGACCCACAAGGAACTCCTTGTGTGGATTTTCAGACAATTCCCTTCAAAAATGTGGGTAAAATCTTCAAAATACCGAATATCGGGGGGTACCGTTATATGGGGGCTATACGATATTGTGGACCTATATAAATAACTCTCTGCCGAGGTATAAAGTACCCACAAGGAACTCCTTGTGTGGATTTTCAGACAATTCCGTTGAAAAATGTGGGTAAAATCATCAAAATACTGAATATCGGGGGGTACCGTTTCATGGGGGCTATACGATATCGTGGACCTATATGGACAATTCTCTGCCGAGGTATAAAGGACCCACGAGGAACTCCTTGTATGGATTTTCAGACAATTCCGTTCAAAAATGTGGGTAAAATCTTCAAAATACCGAATATCGGGGGGTACCGTTATATGGGGGCTATACGATATTGTGGACCTATATAGATAATTCTCTGCCGAGGTATAAAGGACCCACAAGGAACTCCTTGTATGGATTTTCAGACAATTCCGTTCAAAAATGTGGGTAAAATCTTCAAAATACCGAATATCGGGGGTACCGTTATATGGGGGCTATACGATATTGTGGACCTATATGGACAATTCTTCGGCGAGGTATAAAGTACCCACAAGGAACTCCTTGTGTGGATTTTCAGACAATTTCGTTGAAAAATGTGGGTAAAATCATCAAAATACTGAATATCGGGGGGTACCGTTTCATGGGGGCTATACGATATCGTGGACCTATATGGACAATTCTCTGCCGAGGTATAAAGTACCCACAAGGAACTCCTTGTGTGGATTTTCAGACAATTCCGTTGAAAAATGTGGGTAAAATCTTCAAAATACCGAATATTGGGGGGTACCGTTACATGGGGGCTGTACGATATCGTGGACCTATATGGACAATTCTTCGCCGAGGTATAAAGTACCCACAAGGAACTCCTTGTGTGGATTTTCAGACAATTCCGTTGAAAAATGTGGGTAAAATCAGCAAAATACCGAATAACGGGGGGTACCGTTATATGGGGACTATACGATATTGTGGACCTATATAGATAATTCTCTGCCGAGGTATAAAGGACCCACAAGGAACTCCTTGTGTGGATTTTCAGACAATTCCGTTCAAAAATGTGGGTAAAATCTTCAAAATACCGAATATCGGGGGGTACCGTTATATGGGGGCTATACGATATTGTGGACCTATATAAATAACTCTCTGCCGAGGTATAAAGTACCCACGAGGAACTCCTTGCGTGGATTTTCAGACAATTCCGTTGAAAAATGTGGGTAAAATCATCAAAATACCGAATATCGGGGGGTACCGTTACATGGGGGCTATACGATATCGTGGACCTATATGGACAATTCTCTGCCGAGGTATAAAGTACCCACAAGGAACTCCTTGTGTGGATTTTCAGACAATTCCGTTGAAAAATGTGGGTAAAATCATCAAAATACCGAACATCGGGGGGTACCGTTATATGGGGGCTATACGATATTGTGGACCTATGTAAATAATTCTCTGCCGAGGTATAAAGTACCCACAAGGAACTCTTTGTGTGGATTTTCAGACAATTCCGTTGAAAAATGTGGGTAAAATCATCAAAATACCGAATATCGGGGGTACCGTTGTATGGGGGCTATACGATATCGTGGACCTATATGAACAATTCTCTGCCGAGGAATAAAGTACCCACAAGGAACTTCTTGTGTGGATTTTCAGACAATTCCGTTGAAAAATGTGGGTAAAATCAGCAAAATACCGAATATCGGGGGGTACCGTTATATGGGGGCTATACGATATTGTGGACCTATATAAACAATTCTTCGCCGAGGTATAAAGTACCCACAAGGAACTCCTTGTGTGGATTTTCAGACAATTCCGTTGAAAAATGTGGGTAAAATCAGCAAAATACCGAATATCGGGGGGTACCGTTATATGGGGGCTATACGATATTGTGGACCTATATAGATAATTCTCTGCCGAGGTATAAAGGACCCACAAGGAACTCCTTGTGTGGATTTTCAGACAATTCCGTTGAAAAATGTGGGTAAAATCTTCAAAATACCGAATATCGGGGGGTACCGTTATATGGGGGCTATATGATATCGTGGACCTATATGGACAATTCTCTTCCGAGGTATAAAGTACCCACAAGGAACTCCTTGTGTTGATTTTCAGACAATTCCGTTGAAAAATATGGGTAAAATCAGCAAAATACCGAATATCGGGGGGTACCGTTATATGGGGGCTATACGATATTGTGAACCTATATAGATAATTCTCTGCCGGTGGGTAAATGTGGGTAAAATCATCAAAATACCGAATATCGGGGGGTACCGTTACATGGGGGCTATACGATATCGTGGACCTATATGGACAATTCTCTGCCGAGGTATAAAGTACCCACAAGGAACTCCTTGTGTGAATTTTCAGACAATTCCGGTGAAAAATGTGGGTAAAATCAGTAAAATACCGAATATCGGGGGGTACCGTTATATGGGCACTATACGATATTGTGGACCTATATAGATAATTCTCTGCCGAGGTATAAAGGACCCACAAGGAACTCCTTGTGTGGATTTTCAGACAATTCCATTCAAAAATGTGGGTAAAATCTTCAAAATACCGAATATCGGGGGGTACCGTTATATGGGGGCTATACGATATTGTGGACCTATATAAATAACTCTCTGCCTAGGTATAAAGTACCCACAAGGAACTCCTTGTGTGGATTTTCAGACAATTCCGTTGAAAAATGTGGGTAAAATCATCAAAATACCGAATATCGGGGGGTACCGTTATATGGGCACTATACGATATTGTGGACCTATATAGATAATTCTCTGCCGAGGTATAAAGGACCCACAAGGAACTCCTTGTGTGGATTTTCAGACAATTCCATTCAAAAATGTGGGTAAAATCTTCAAAATACCGAATATCGGGGGGTACCGTTATATGGGGGCTATACGATATTGTGGACCTATATAAATAACTCTCTGCCTAGGTATAAAGTACCCACAAGGAACTCCTTGTGTGGATTTTCAGACAATTCCGTTGAAAAATGTGGGTAAAATCATCAAAATACCGAATATCGGGGGGTACCGCTATATGGGGGCTATACGATATCGTGGACCTATATGAACAATTCTCTGCCGAGGTATAAAGTACCCACAAGGAACTTCTTGTGTGGATTTTCAGACAATTCCGTTGAAAAATGTGGGTAAAATCAGCAAAATACCGAATATCGGGGTGTACCGTTATATGGGGGCTATACGATTTTGTGGACCTATATAGATAATTCTCCGCCGAGGTATAAAGGACCCACAAGGAACTCCTTGTATGGACTTTCAGACAATTCCGTTCAAAATTGTGGGTAAAATCTTCAAAATACCGAATATTGGGGGGTACCGTTATATGGGGCTATACGATATTGTGGACCAATATAGATAATTCTCTGCCGATGTATAAAGGACACACAAGGAACTCCTTGTGTGGATTTTCAGACAATTCCGTTCAAAAATGTGGGTAAAATCTTCAAAATACCGAATATCGGGGGTACCGTTACATGGGGGCTATACGATATCGTAGACCTATATGGACAATTCTCTGCCGAGGTATAAAGTGCCCACAAGGAACTCCTTGTGTGGATTTTCAGACAATTTCGTTAAAAAATGTTGGAAAAATCATCAAAATACCGAATATCGGGGGGTACCGTTATATGGGGGCTATACGATATCGTGGACCGATATAGCCCATCTTCGAACTTGACCTGCCTGCAGACAAAAGAGAGATCTGTGCAAAATTTTAGCTTAGTATCGTAATTTGTTTAGACTGTAGCGTGATTACAACAGACGGACAGACGGACGGACGGACAATTCCGCTGAAAAATGTGGGTAAAATCATCAAAATACCGAATATCGGGGGGTACCGTTACATGGGGGCTATACGATATCGTGGACCTATATGGACAATTCTCTGCCGAGGTATAAAGTACCCACAAGGAACTCCTTGTGTGGATTTTCAGACAATTCCGTTGAAAAATGTGGGTAAAATCATCAAAATACCGAATATCGGGGGGTACCGTTACATGGGGGCTATACGATATCGTGGACCTATATGGACAATTCTCTGCCGAGGTATAAAGTACCCACAAGGAACTCCTTGTGTGGATTTTCAGACAATTCCGTTGAAAAATGTGGGTATAATCATCAAAATACCGAATATCGGGGGGTACCGTTATATGGGGGCTATACGATATCGTGGACCGATATAGCCCATCTTCGAACTTGACCTGCCTGCAGACAAAAGAGAGATCTGTGCAAAATTTTAACTTCCTATCTTAAATCGTTTAGACTGTAGCGTGATTACAACAGACTTACAGACGGACGGACAGGGCTAAATCGTCTTAGAATTTTACGCTGATCAAGAATATATATACTTTGTTGGGTCTAAAATGATTATTTCGATGAGTTACAAACGGAATGACGAACTTAATATACCCTTCATACCTTTTTTGGTGGAGGGTATAAAAATGTTCCTCGACACAATGGAACCATTCCCAGAGTCCTAAGTGTATTAGTTTCCGAGATATTTGCGATCGTTTGAAGTTGAGCGCACTAGTCAATTTTCAGGAAAATTACCAACTTCTTGAAATGAAGGCTGTTATCTCTTTTTTTAAATAAAATACATCTAATATTAGAGCTGTTTTTAATGTAAACAAGTAAAAAAGCAGTAAGTTCGGCCGGGCCGAACTTTGAATACCCTCCACCATTTGGAACGAATTAGAAAATTTACAAAAAAATAAAATCCAATAAAAATTCTTTAAAAATCTTTAAAATATCTAATATAGGAAGGTACCGATATATGGGGGGATATACGATATTGTAGACCTATAAAGACAAATCTATGTCTGTGTGTAAAGTACTGATATTGATCATTCAGTGTTGTGAAGTGAAAGTGTAAACATCATAGTGAACAGTGAATAAACTAAAATAAAATTATATGAACTTTTGTGAAAGACTTAAGAATCAAAACTTTAAATCGTTAAAAAATCGAAATTGTACATTGTGGTTCATGTGTCAGTGTAAATGTAGAAATTTCTGATTACTGGCGTCAGCATGACTACTGTGGATGATGATGATGACAACGCGCTTTTTTCTGAGGATTCAGCAGATCTAGCAGCTGAAGCGCAAGTTATTCCCATGAATGATGATAATGTCTCCAGCGAATCTTCTGGCAAACTAAAGAAAGAGAAACGCAGTAAGAAAAAGCGGAAACACAAATCTGAAGACGACTCAATATATGAAAATATGAAAATGAGGGCAACAATAACTCAACTCGAAAATTCCCTTAAATGTATGGAAGACAATAATCGATGTCTCCTAGCGGAGCTCACTGCCTAAGGAAACAACTAGAAGAGAATACTAAGCTGCTGATGGAATTCCATACTAAAGAAAGCAGTTATAAAAGGGTAATAGCAACTCTACAAAATCAACTGGCCAATGGCCAAAATACTTCAAATACCCAGTCATTGGAAAATTTAAACACAATGACAAATGAAACGCAAACATTGAATACAGAAAAAATACAGGGACAGGCAGGCAAGAAGCCGATACTGCCTGTGAATGCAGAAAAAACACAGGTTCAGGCAGGCAAGAAGCCGATACTGCCTATGAATGCAGAAAAAAAAGCAGGTTCTGGCAGGCAAGAAGCCAATACTGCCAATGCAGCAAAATGGACAAAAAATACACAACAAAATAATGACGTCACCATATGTGAGGAAATAATGGATACTACAGACTGGGCTGAAGAGACACATCGTAATACTGCAGCTGTTAACTTATCACAAGAAAACAACAATATAAATATTCCTTCTAACAATAAAATCTCAGGTAAGGCCAGTCCACCATCCATTAAAATTCATAACGCCAATATAAGGCAATTAACAATTAATTTAAAGAAAGAACTTAATCATGATTTATTTTCAATTAAAATTCTGAGAGGTAAAATGACTGAATTAAAATTAAAAACGATTAAAGACTATACATTAACAAGGGAATTTTTAGATAATCAAAATATTGCCTATTATACATATACCCCTAAGGATCTTAAACCTAGAACACTAATCATAAAGTCCCTTTCCAATACATACACTAAGGAGGACATAGAAGACTTCATTGCAAAAAAAAAGTTAAATATAGACCTAAAGTCTATAATAAAAATCAATGGCAATCAATGGCTGTTCCAACTAGGTAGTGCTTCGGACACAGGCACTTTAAAAAAGTTAAAATATTTTCTCAATTCCGAAATAAAAATTGAACAATATAAAAAAGAGGGCCTTATACAGTGTCGAAAATGTCAGTGGCATGGTCACATAGCCACTAACTGTAAAATGCCTTACAGGTGTGTTAAATGCCCTGGCGGTCATGAACCAGGTCAATGCCCCATACCTAATAAAGAGCATAACACTGAGGAGCAAATCTCAGTAGACCCAAATACAGGTGAAATAGTAAAAACTATCGGTAAACCAGTATATTCTTGCAATTGCAAAATGTATGGTCATGTAGCCAGTGCCAAAGATTGTCCTACAAGGAAGAGACTTATTGAAAAAATGATTGCACAAAAAAATCTTAAAAAATCAACTGCTATTTCTAAGCAAATTACCCAACAAATTCCTGTTTCAAAAGAGATAATAACACCTAATTTCACCAATTCTGCCACATATTCCAATATGGCAAAAATTGGTAATAATCTATACAAGCCACCCCCTATTCAAAAAAGATCAGATGACTACATGCAAAAATTTGATTCCGATTGTAAAAGGCTTTTAGGTAAAGACTTCTTTACCTGCCTTGAAAAGATTGGATCACACGTGGAGTCATACAAAAAATTAACAACAGACGCTGAAAGGACCCGTTCCTTATATCAGCTTTTTACAAGTCTAAAACTAGATGACTAATTTAAAAATTATTTTTATTAATGTAAATTCGATAGTGTCTAGACATAGAAGGCACTATCTAAATCTTTTCACTAAACAATATAACCCGGACATACTTTTGTTAGCCGAACACGGACTTTCGCCAAAGCATTCTCTAAATTTAGAATCTTATAAAATTTATAGGCAGGATAGAATAAGTAGTTCAAAGGGGGGAACAGCTATATGCCTAAAAAAATATATCAAAAGTGAGAGACTTCCAATAAAACTTAATAGCATGGAAGGTACTGCAGTAAAAATAAAGTCACTCAATGGTAGAGAAATAATAGTTTTGTCTCTATATAGTAAACCAAATAGTACTTTGAATATAATTGACCTAAATAATATAAGTGCTCTTATAGCCTCGAATGAGGCTATAATTGGTGCCGATTTAAATGCAAGGAACACTGAATGGGGAGATAATCGCACAAACCAAAAAGGCAGAGTTTTAAAAGGCTGGCTAGATAATGAACCCAATTTATTCTTACGTCCAACAGATAGTCCGACTCGATGTACTAGTAGATCTCAAACATACATTGACATTTTTATGTCAACACCAAGTATTTTAAGCCCAGTAAGGCCTAAAACTCTTGATTTTGAATCAGATCATAAGGCAATAATGATGGATATCCCAATTCAATTAGTAACACAAATTCCTAAGAGAATATATGATTTTAACAGTCTACAGTTAAATGTTTTAAATAACACCTTGGCAACAGAACTACGAGGTCATATGCTGCCTTTAGATAGAAATGTAGAAATTGGGCAAATAGATGAAGCAATTAATGGTTTGACAGAGGCTTTCAATACAGCTATGAATTCTGCCATGAAAACTTTCATTCCCTCAGGCACCAGTCTAGCTAAGCTTCCTCCTGACATTATGCATTTAATTGCACAAAAGAAAACAGCAAGAAGGAGACTCTACAGAATTTTTGACCCCCAAGAAGCAATTACCTTGAGGGCTATAATAAAAAACATGGATCGTCTTATTCAACAAAAAATTAAGATGTTTGAAGAAAAAAACTTTATAAGTAAATTAGAAACTATTTGTCCTGGAAAAGACATGTTCCGTAAGGTCAAGGAAATAAGTGGAAATTTAACACAGAGAAAGATAGCGCATCTTAATGACTCAGGAAATGAAATCGTAACAGATAAAGAAAAAGCAAATTTATTGGCTAAAAATTTTGTAAATATCCAAAACTCGAATAGTACTAATTTCGGCACTCATGTTAGTACTGATTTAAATTTAGTACAATTTGGTGAGAACTTTCTGGCCAATGGAAGAAATCTTAATCCTCATCTAAGACTTTCACTGCAATTAACCACTCCAAATGAGGTTGGGAAAATAATTAAAACTCTAAATAATAAAAAATCTTCTGGCGAGGACAACATTCCTAATTATATTTTGAGAAAAACAGATCATAGAACATGGCTATTTTTAACTGTGATATTCAATCATTGTTTAAATACAGGATATTTTCCAAAAAAATGGAAAACAGCAAAGGTCTTACCAATACTTAAACCTGGAAAAGACCCCACAGATCCTAACGGCTACAGACCAATTTCTCTGCTTTCCTGTCTAGGAAAGCTGTTTGAAGTTATTATTTTAGATAGACTCAATGATCACATTGAAAACAGCAACATATTAAAAAACACCCAGTTTGGTTTTAGAAAGCAACATTCTACAACACATGCTTTATTGGCATTAAACAACATAATTAGCAACGGGTTCAATAAAAGAAGTGCTACAATTGCTGTCAGTCTAGACTTCCAAAAGGCATTTGACACAGTTCCTAGAGAAGGAATTGTGTCTAAAATGAAGAATGCCTATGGATTTAATCACTTTATAGTAAAACTTATTAATAATTATCTGCAACATAGACAATTCTATGTTGTAGTTGATGATATTAATTCCAACATTCATCAAGTTTGTGCTGGAGTACCCCAGGGCTCGGTTTTGGGGCCAGTTCTTTATAATATTTATCTGGCTGACATCCCACAACCTCCAGCTAATATCCAAATGCTTATTTATGCGGACGACATCTTGGCAACCTCCACTCATCCTAGAGCTACGGTAGCTAACAAAAAATTATGCCAATTCCTAATGGTTCTAAAGGAATATTTTGACAAATGGTACCTGAAACTAAACACACAAAAATGCCAAGCAATAATTTTTAAAGGCAAAGGATTAAATCTGTACAAAAATGCCAAAAAATATATCCCAAATATAAAAATTGGAAATGAAATAATAAATAATACACAGACAATGAAATACCTTGGTGTTGTTTTTGAAGAGGACATGAGTTACATAAGACATGTAGATTTCCTAATTAAAAAGGGGAAAATAGCATATCATTCCTACCTAGGGGTACTCAATAAAAGACGAAAACTTAATAAAAATATAAAACTAGCATTATATAAGCAAATTATTAGACCCACAATGAGCTATGCATTCCCAGTGTGGTCACAAATATCGTCACATCAAATGGAACGTATTCGTCGATTTGAAAGGAAAATAATATCCCAATGCCTATGTTTAGGATGGCAACAAACTGAGCAGGGATTTTATAAACGCCCGTCTAACAAGAAAATCTATCAAGATAGCAAAATAGAAAGATTTGACAAATTTGCTGTTAGAACAGCCATTGATTGCCTAACTAAATGTTGTACACATAATAACCAAATAGTAAAAGATTTTATAATTTCTGATGAAGATTATAATAGATTGATAGCCATAAATGGATTTTTACCTGCAACAAGTCTGTTAAATCTAGCAAACACTGGAGACATATATGATGAATTAGGTAACTTACTTTTTTATCACAGAAAATACAAAACTTTAGACTTTAACAACAAAGTATATAGTACTGAACAATGAATTAAAATTAAATCTAAATCTTTTATGTTATGTTTGTTTTATTAGTTCTAAGTAGATATAAGTAGAAATAAGTAATAGTAAAACTTGTGTTTTTTATTCCTTTTTCACAAGACAAATATATAAAAATATCTTAATTTGTTATTCAAATGAATGGGCTGGCCTTAACCAATGTTCAATAATTATTTAAAATAATCGATATAATTCTAGATAAGTACATAAATACGTTAGAAAAGTATGAATAAGTTAATTAGACTTAAGAAATTTTGTAAACAAAAGAAATTGGAAATAAAAGAAAGAAAGTTTGTAAAGTACTCACAAGGAACTCCGTGTGTGGATTTTCAGACAATACGATTGGAAAATGTGGCTAAAATCATCAAAATACCGAACATCGCGGGGTACCGTTATATGGGAGCAATACGTTATCGTTAACCTATATAGAGAATTATCTGTCGGTGGGTAAAGTGCTCACAAAGAACCCCTTGTGACCATTCCGTTGAAATATATGCCTAAAAACATAAAAATACCGAATATCGGGGGTACCGTTATATGAGGGCTATACAATATCGTGGATCTATATAGATAATTCTTTGCCGAGGTATAAAGTACCCACAAGGAACTCCTTGTGTGGATTTTCAGACAATTCCGATGAAAAATGTGGGTAAAATCTTCAAAATACCGAATATCGGGGGGTACCGTTATATGGGGGCTATACGATATTTTGGACCTATATAAATAATTCTCTGCCGAGGTATAAAATAACCACAAGGAACTCCTTGTGTGGATTTTCAGACAATTCCGTTCAAAAATTTGGGGGGGTACCGTTATATGGGGGCTATACGACATCGTGGACCTATATGGACAATTCTCTGCCGAGGTATAAAGTACCACAAGGAACTCCTTGTGTGGATTTTCAGACAAATTCCGTTCAAAAATGTGGGTAAAATCAGCAAAATACCGAATATCGGGGGGTACCGTTATATGGGGGCTATACGATATTGTGGACCTATATAGATAATTCTCTGCCGAGGTATAAAGTACCCACAAGGAACTCCTTGTGTAGATTTTCAGACAATACCGTTGAAAAATGTGGGTAAAATCATCAAAATACCGAATATCGGGGGGTACCGTTACATGGGGGCTATACGATATCGTGGACCTATATAGATAATTCTCTGCCGAGGTATAAAGTACCCACAAGGAACTCCTTGTGTGGATTTTCAGACAATACCGTTGAAAAATGTGGGTAAAATCATCAAAATACCGAATATCGGGGGGTACCGTTACATGGGGCTATACGATATCGTGGACTTATATGGACAATTCTCTGCCGAGGTATAAAGTACCCACAAGAAACTCTTTGTGTGGATTTTCAGACAATTCCGTTGAAAAATGTGGGTAAAATCATCAAAATACCGAATATCGGGGGGTACCGTTACATGGGGGCTATGCGATATCGTGGACCTATATGAACAATTCTCTGCCGAGGTATAAAGTACCCACAAAAAACTCCTTGTGTGGATTTTCAGACAATTCCGTTGAAAAATGTGGGTAAAATCATCAAAATACCGAATATCGGGGGGTACCGTTATATAGGGGCTATACGATATTGTGGACCTATATAAATAATTCTCTGCCGAGGTATAAAGTACCCACAAGGAACTCATTGTGTGGATTTTCAGACAATTTCGTTAAAAAAATGTGGGTAAAATCATCAAAATACCGAATATCGGGGGGTACCGTTATATGGGGGCTATACGATATCGTGGACCTATATAAATAATACTCTGCCGAGGTATAAAGTACCCACAAGGAACTCCTTGTGTGGATTTTCAGACAATTCCGTTGAAAAATGTGGGTAAAATCATCAAAATACCGAATATCGGGGGGTACCGTTACATGGGGGCTATACGATATCGTGGACCTATATGAACAATTCTCTGCCGAGGTATAAAGTACCCACAGGAAACTCCTTGTGTGGATTTTCAGACAATTCCGTTGAAAAATGTGGGTAAAATCATCAAAATACCGAATATCGGGGGGTACCGTTATATGGGGGCTATACGATATTGTGGACCTATATAGATAATTCTCTGCCGAGGTATAAAGTACCCACAAGGAACTCCTTGTGTAGATTTTCAGACAATTTCGTTATAAAATGTTGGTAAAATCATCAAAATACCGAATATCGGGGGGTACCGTTATATGGGGGCTATACGATATTGTGGACCTATATGGACAATTCTCTGCCGAGGTATAAAGTACCCACAAGGAACTCCTTGTGTGGATTTTCAGACAATTCCGTTAAAAAATGTTGGTAAAATCATCAAAATACCGAATATCGGGGGGTACCGTTATATGGGGGCTATACGATATTGTGGACCTATATAAATAATTCTCTGCCGATGTATAAAGTACCCACAAGGAACTCCATGTGTGGATTTTCAGACAATTTCGTTAAAAAATGTTGGTAAAATCATCAAAATACCAAATATCGGGGGGTACCGTTATATGGTGGCTATACGATATCGTGGACCTATATAGATAATTCTCTGCCGAGGTATAAAGTACCCACAAGGAACTCCTTGTGTGGATTTTCAGACAATTCCGTTCAAAAATGTGGGTAAAATCATCAAAATACCGAATATCGGGAGGTACCGTTATATGGGGGCTATACGATATTGTGGACCTATATATATATAATTGTCTGCCGAGGTATAAAGTACCCACAAGGAACTCCTTGTGTGGATTTTCAGACAATTTCGTTAAAAAATGTTGGTAAAATCATCAAAATACCGAATATCGGGGGGTACCGTTATATGGGGGCTATACGATATCGTGGACCGTTATAGCCCATCTTCGAACTTGACCTGCCTGCAGACAAAAGAGAGATCTGTGCAAAATTTTAGCTTAGTATCGTAATTAGTTTAGACTGTAGCGTGATTACAACAGACGGACGGACGGACAATTCCGTTGAAAAATGTGGGTAAAATCATCAAAATACCGAATATCGGGGGGTACCGTTACATGGGGGCTATACGATATCGTGGACCTATGTGGACAATTCTCTGCCGAGGTATAAAGTACTTACAAGGAACTCCTTGTGTGGATTTTCAGACAATTCCGTTGAAAAATGTGGGTAAAATCATCAAAAGACCGAATATCGGGGGTACCGTTACATGGGGGCTATACGATATCGTGGACGTATATGGACAATTCTCTGCCGAGGTATAAAGTACCCACAAGGAACTCCTTGTGTGGATTTTCAGACAATTCCGTTGAAAAATGTGGGTAAAATCATCAAAATACCGAATATCGGGGGGTACCGTTATATGGGGGCTATACGATATTTTGGACCTATATAGATAATTCTCTGCCGAGGTATAAAGTACTACAAGGAACTCCTTGTGTGGATTTTCAGACAAATCCGTTGAAAAATGTGGGTAAAATCATCAAAATACCGAATATCAGGGGGTTCCGTTACATGGGGGCTATACGATATCGTGGACCTATATGGACAATTCTTTGCCGAGGTATAAAGTACCCACAAGGATTTCCTTGTGTGGATTTTCAGACAATTCAGTTGAAAAATGTGGGTAAAGTAATCAAAATACCGAATATCGGGGGGTACCGTTATAGGGGGGCTATACGATATTGTGGACCTATATAGATAATTCTCTGCCGAGGTATAAAGTACCCACAAGGAACTCCTTGTGTGGATTTTCAGACAATTCCGTTGAAAAATGTGGGTACGACATCGTGGACCTATATGGACAATTCTCTGCCGAGGTATAAAGTACCACAAGGAACTCCTTGTGTGTATTTTCAGACAACTCCGTTCAAAAATGTGGGTAAAATCATCAAAATACCGAATATCGGGGGGTACCGTTACATGGGGCTATACGATATCGTGGACCTATATGGACAATTCTCTGCCGAGGTATAAAGTACCCACAAGGAACTCCTTGTGGGGATTTTCAGACAATTCCGTTGAAAAATGTGGGTAAAATCATCAAAATACCGAATATAGGGGGGTTCCGTTACATGGGGGCTATACGATATCGTGGACCTATATGAACAATTCTCCGCCGAGGTATAAAGTACCCACAAGAAACTCCTTGTGTGGATTTTCAGACAATTCCGTTGAAAAATGTGGGTAAAATCATCAAAATACCGAATATCGGGGGGTACCGTTATATGGGGGCTATACGATATTGTGGACCTATATAGATAATTCTCTGCCGAGGTATAAAGTACCTACAAGGAACTCCTTGTGTGGATTTTCAGACAATTCCGTTGAAAAATGTGGGTAAAATCATCAAAATACCGAATATCGGGGGGTACCGTTACATGGGGGCTATACGATATTGTGGACCTATATGGACAATTCTTTGCCGAGGTATAAAGTACCCACAAGGATTTCCTTGTGTGGATTTTCAGACAATTCCGTTGAAAAATGTGGGTAAAGTAATCAAAATACCGAATATCGGGGGGTACCGTTATATGGGGGCTATACGATATTGTGGACCTATATAGATAATTCTCTGCCGAGGTATAAAGTACCCACAAGGAACTCCTTGTGTAGATTTTCAGACAATTCCGTTCAAAAATGTGGGTAAAATCATCAAAATACCGAATATCGGGGGGTACCGTTATATGGGGGCTATACGATATTGTGGGCCTATATGAATAATTCTCTGCCGAGGTATAAAGTACCCACAAGGAACTCCTTGTGTGGATTTTCAGACAATTCCGTTGAAAAATGTGGGTAAAATCATCAAAATACCGAATATCGTGGGGTACCGTTATATGGGGCCTATACGACATCGTGGACCTATATGGACAATTCTCTGCCGAGGTATAAAGTACCACAAGGAACTCCTTGTGTGGATTTTCAGACAACTCCGTTCAAAAATGTGGGTAAAATCAGCAAAATACCGAATATCGGGGGGTACCGTTATATGGGGGTGTTTGGGAGGGGAATGAAAATGATCGTATGATGCTTGATTCGAAAATGAATTTATTTTTTCATAATTCCATCTTAAGTGCTAGCTTACAAAATAATTCTTAACCTTACACACTATCTAGCAACCCTTACTTTCTATTCAAGAATACATATGAATTGGTGATAGACCAACGCGACTCATCTTGCGTACATTGTCTTGCCTGCATATCTCTTGTGGGGGTCATAAAATCTTTATTACATGCTCATTATCTTATGCAGCAGGCAAACACAGCGTTGGGTAGATTATAATTTACAAAAACTATTAAACATAGTCGTACGTAAATAGTTCAATACAAAATTATCGCTAAACTGAAGAGTAAATTCTATGTTGATAAGAATGTAAGTACTTAGCATAAAGTAAACTAAAAACTAAATAATATTTAGATAAGCGTGTGAAACACCAGTTCCATTTCCACACACATGTTTGAGTCTTTCAAACAGGGGGCTATACGATATTGTGGACCTATATAGATAATTCTCTGCCGAGGTATAAAGTACCCACAAGGAACTCCTTGTGTAGATTTTCAGACAATACCGTTGAAAAATGTGGGTAAAATCATCAAAATACCGAATATCGGGGGGTACCGTTACATGGGGGGGGACTATACGATATCGTGGACCTATATGAAAAATTTTCTGCCGAGGTATAAAGTACCACAAGGAACTCCTTGTGTGGATTTTCAGACAATTCCGTTGAAAAATGTGGGTAAAATCATCAAAATACCGAATATAGGGGGGTACCGTTACATGGGGGCTATACGATATCGTGGACCTATATGAACAATTCTCTGCCGAGGTATAAAGTACCCACAAGGAATTCCTTGTGTGGATTTTCAGACAATTCCGGTGAAAAATGTGGGTAAAATCATCAAAATACCGAATATCGGGGGTACCGTTACATGGGGCTATACGATATCGTGGACCTATATGGACAATTCTCTGCCGAGGTATAAAGTACCCAAAAGGAACTCCTTGTGTGGATTTTCAGACAATTCCGTTGAAAAATGTGGGTAAAATCATCAAAATACCGAATATAGGGGGGTTCCGTTACATGGGGGCTATACGATATCGTGGACCTATATGAACAATTCTCCGCCGAGGTATAAAGTACCCACAAGAAACTCCTTGTGTGGATTTTCAGACAATTCCGTTGAAAAATGTGGGTAAAATCATCAAAATACCGAATATCGGGGGGTACCGTTACATGGGGGCTATACGATATTGTGGACCTATATGGACAATTCTTTGCCGAGGTATAAAGTACCCACAAGGATTTCCTTGTGTGGATTTTCAGACAATTCCGTTGAAAAATGTGGGTAAAGTAATCAAAATACCGAATATCGGGGGGTACCGTTATATGGGGGCTATACGATATTGTGGACCTATATAGATAATTCTCTGCCGAGGTATAAAGTACCCACAAGGAACTCCTTGTGTAGATTTTCAGACAATTCCGTTCAAAAATGTGGGTAAAATCATCAAAATACCGAATATCGGGGGGTACCGTTATATGGGGGCTATACGATATTGTGGGCCTATATGAATAATTCTCTGCCGAGGTATAAAGTACCCACAAGGAACTCCTTGTGTGGATTTTCAGACAATTCCGTTGAAAAATGTGGGTAAAATCATCAAAATACCGAATATCGTGGGGTACCGTTATATGGGGCCTATACGACATCGTGGACCTATATGGACAATTCTCTGCCGAGGTATAAAGTACCACAAGGAACTCCTTGTGTGGATTTTCAGACAACTCCGTTCAAAAATGTGGGTAAAATCAGCAAAATACCGAATATCGGGGGGTACCGTTATATGGGGGTGTTTGGGAGGAGAATGAAAATGATCGTATGATGCTTGATTCGAAAATGAATTTATTTTTTCATAATTCCATCTTAAGTGCTAGCTTACAAAATAATTCTTAACCTTACACACTATCTAGCAACCCTTACTTTCTATTCAAGAATACATATGAATTGGTGATAGACCAACGCGACTCATCTTGCGTACATTGTCTTGCCTGCATATCTCTTGTGGGGGTCATAAAATCTTTATTACATGCTCATTATCTTATGCAGCAGGCAAACACAGCGTTGGGTAGATTATAATTTACAAAACTATTAAACATAGTCGTACGTAAATAGTTCAATACAAAATTATCGCTAAACTGAAGAGTAAATTCTATGTTGATAAGAATGTAAGTACTTAGCATAAAGTAAACTAAAAACTAAATAATATTTAGATAAGCGTGTGAAACACCAGTTCCATTTCCACACACATGTTTGAGTCTTTCAAACAGGGGGCTATACGATATTGTGGACCTATATAGATAATTCTCTGCCGAGGTATAAAGTACCCACAAGGAACTCCTTGTGTAGATTTTCAGACAATACCGTTGAAAAATGTGGGTAAAATCATCAAAATACCGAATATCGGGGGGTACCGTTACATGGGGGGGGACTATACGATATCGTGGACCTATATGAAAAATTTTCTGCCGAGGTATAAAGTACCACAAGGAACTCCTTGTGTGGATTTTCAGACAATTCCGTTGAAAAATGTGGGTAAAATCATCAAAATACCGAATATAGGGGGGTACCGTTACATGGGGGCTATACGATATCGTGGACCTATATGAACAATTCTCTGCCGAGGTATAAAGTACCCACAAGGAATTCCTTGTGTGGATTTTCAGACAATTCCGGTGAAAAATGTGGGTAAAATCATCAAAATACCGAATATCGGGGGTACCGTTACATGGGGCTATACGATATCGTGGACCTATATGGACAATTCTCTGCCGAGGTATAAAGTACCCAAAAGGAACTCCTTGTGTGGATTTTCAGACAATTCCGTTGAAAAATGTGGGTAAAATCATCAAAATACCGAATATAGGGGGGTTCCGTTACATGGGGGCTATACGATATCGTGGACCTATATGAACAATTCTCCGCCGAGGTATAAAGTACCCACAAGAAACTCCTTGTGTGGATTTTCAGACAATTCCGTTGAAAAATGTGGGTAAAATCATCAAAATACCGAATATCGGGGGGTACCGTTATATGGGGGCTATACGATATTGTGGACCTATATAGATAATTCTCTGCCGAGGTATAAAGTACCCACAAGGAACTCCTTGTGTGGATTTTCAGACAATTTTGTTGAAAAATGTGGGTAAAATCATCAAAATACCGAATATCGGGGGTACCGTTACATGGGGGCTATACGATATCGTGGACCTATATGGACAATTCTCTGCCGAGGTATAAAGTACCCACAAGGAACTCCTTGTGTGGATTTTCAGACAATTTTGTTGAAAAATGTGGGTAAATCATCAAAATACCGAATATCGGGGGTACCGTTACATGGGGGCTATACGATATCGTGGACCTATATGGACAATTCTCTGCCGAGGTATAAAGCACCAACAAGGAACTCCTTGTGTGGATTTTCAGACAATTCCGTTGAAAAATGTTGGTAAAATCATCAAAATACCGAATATCGGGGGTACCGTTATATGGGGGCTATACGATATCGTGGACCGATATAGCCCATCTTCGAACTCGACCTGCCTGCAGACAAAAGAGAGATCTGTGCAAAATTTTAGCTTCCTATCTTAATTCGTTTAGACTGTAGCGTGATTACAACAGACGGACGGACGGACAATTCCGTTGAAAAATGTGGGTAAAATCATCAAAATACCGAATATCGGGGGGTACCGTTATATGGGAGCTATACGATGTTGTGGACCTATATAGATAATTCTCTGCCGAGGTATAAAGTACCCACAAGGAACTCCTTGTGTGGATTTTCAGACAATTCCGTTCACAAATGTGGGTAAAATCATCAAAATACCGAATATCCGTGGGTACCGTTATATGGGGGCTATACGATATTGTGGACCTATATAGATAATTCTCTGCCGAGGTATAAAGTACCCACAAGGAACTCCTTGTGTGGATTTTCAGACAATTCCGTTCAAAAATGTGGGTAAAATCATCAAAATACCGAATATAGGGGGGTACCGTTATATGGGGGCTATACGATATCGTGGACCTATGTGGACAATTCTCTGCCGAGGTATAAAGTACTTACAAGGAACTCCTTGTGTGGATTTTCAGACAATTCCGTTGAAAAATGTTGGTAAAATCATCAAAATACCGATTATCGGGGGGTACCGTTATATGGGGGCTATACGATATCGTGGACCCATATGGACAATTCCCCGCCGAGGTACAAAGTACCCACAAGGAACTCCTTGTGTGGATGTTCAGACAATTCCGTTTAAAATGTGGGTAAAATCATCAAAATACCGATTATCGGGGGGTACCGTTATATGGGGGCTATACGATATCGTGGACCCATATGGACAATTCCCCGCCGAGGTATAAAGTACCCACAAGGAACTCCTTGTGTGGATTTTCAGACAATTCCGTTGAAAAATGTGGGTAAAATCATCAAAATACCGAATATCGGGGGGTACCGTTACATGGGGGCTATACGATATCGTGGACCTATATGGACAATTCTCTGCCGAGGTATAAAGTGCCCACAAGGAACTCCTTGTGTGGATTTTCAGACAATTTTGTTGAAAAATGTGGGTAAAATCATCAAAATACCGAATATCGGGGGGTACCGTTATATGGGGGCTATACGATATCGTGGACCCATATGGACATTTCTCTGCCGAGGTATAAAGTACCCACAAGGAACTCCTTGTGTGGATTTTCAGACAATTCCGTTGAAAAATGTGGGTAAAATCATCAAAATACCGAATATCGGGGGGTACCGTTATATGGGGGCTATACGATATTTTGGACCTATATAGATAATTCTCTGCCGAGGTATAAGTACCCACAAGGAACTCCTTGTGTGCATTTTCAGACAATTCCGTTGAAAAATGTGGGTAAAATCATCAAAATACCGAATATCGGGGGGTTCCGTTATATGGGAGCTATACGATATTGTGGACCTATATAGATAATTCTCTGCCGAGGTATAAAGTACCCACAAGGAACTCCTTGTGTGGATTTTCAGACAATTCCGTTCACAAATGTGGGTAAAATCATCAAAATACCGAATATCCGTGGGTACCGTTATATGGGGGCTATACGATATCGTGGACCCATATGGACAATTCACTGCCGAGGTATAAAGTACCCACAAGGAACTCCTTGTGTGGATTTTCAGACAATTCCGTTCAAAAATGTGGGTAAAATCATCAAAATACCGAATATCGGGGGGTACCGTTATATGGGGGCTATACGATATCGTGGACCTATGTGGACAATTCTCTGCCGAGGTATAAAGTACTTACAAGGAACTCCTTGTGTGGATTTTCAGACAATTCCGTTGAAAAATGTTGGTAAAATCATCAAAATACCGATTATCGGGGGGTACCGTTATATGGGGGCTATACGATATCGTGGACCCATATGGACATTTCTCTGCCGAGGTATAAAGTACCCACAAGGAACTCCTTGTGTGGATGTTCAGACAATTCCGTTGAAAAATGTGGGTAAAATCATCAAAATACCGAATATCGGGGGGTACCGTTACATGGGGGCTATACGATATCGTGGACCTATATGAACAATTCTCTGCCGAGGTATAAAGTACCCACAAGGAACTCCTTGTGTGGATTTTCAGACAATTCCGTTGAAAAATGTGGGTAAAATCATCAAAATACCGAATATCGGGGGGTACCGTTATATGGGGGCTATACGATATCGTGGACCTATATAGATAATTCTCTGCCGAGGTATAAGTACCCACAAGGAACTCCTTGTGTGCATTTTCAGACAATTCCGTTCAAAAATGTGGGTAAAATCATCAAAATACGAATATCGGGGGGTACCGTTATATGGGGGCTATGCGATATCGTGGACCTATGTGGACAATTCTCTGCCGAGGTATAAAGTACTTACAAGGAACTCCTTGTGTGGATTTTCAGACAATTCCGTTGAAAAATGTTGGTAAAATCATCAAAATACCGAATATCGGGGGGTACCGTTATATGGGGGCTATACGATATCGTGGACCCATATGGACAATTCTCTGCCGAGGTATAAAGTACCCACAAGGAACTCCTTGTGTGGATTTTCAGACAATTCCGTTGAAAAATGTGGGTAAAATCATCAAAATACCGAATATCGGGGGGTACCGTTACATGGGGGCTATACGATATCGTGGACGTATATGGACAATTCTCTGCCGAGGTATAAAGTACCCACAAGGAACTCCTTGTGTGGATTTTCAGCAATTCCGTTGAAAAATATGGGTAAAATCATCAAAATACCGAATATCGGGGGGTACCGTTATATGGGGGCTATACGATATTTTGGACCTATATAGATAATTCTCTGCCGAGGTATAAAGTACTACAAGGAACTCCTTGTGTGGATTTTCAGACAATTCCGTTGAAAAATGTGGGTAAAATCATCAAAATACCGAATATCAGGGGGTTCCGTTACATGGGGGCTATACGATATCGTGGACCTATATGGACAATTCTTTGCCGAGGTATAAAGTACCCACAAGGATTTTCTTGTGTGGATTTTCAGACAATTCCGTTGAAAAATGTGGGTAAAGTAATCAAAATACCGAATATCGGGGGGTACCGTTATATGGGGGCTATACGATATTGTTCACCTATATAGATAATTCTCTGCCGAGGTAAAAAGTACCCACAAGGAACTCCTTGAGTAGATTTTCAGACAATTCCGTTCAAAAATGTGGGTAAAATCATCAAAATACCGAATATCGGGGGGTACCGTTATATGGGGGCTATACGATATTGTGGGCCTATATAAATAACTCTCTGCCGAGGTATAAAGTACCCACAAGGAACTCCTTGTGTGGATTTTCAGACAATTCCGTTGAAAAATGTGGGTAAAATCATCAAAATACCGAATATCGTGGGGTACCGTTATATGGGGCCTATACGACATCGTGGACCTATATGGACAATTCTCTGCCGAGGTATAAAGTACCACAAGGAACTCCTTGTGTGGATTTTCAGACAACTCCGTTCAAAAATGTGGGTAAAATCAGCAAAATACCGAATATCGGGGGGTACCGTTATATGGGGGTGTTTGGGAGGAGAATGAAAATGATCTATGATGCTTGATTCGAAAATGAATTTATTTTTTCATAATTCCATCTTAAGTGCTAGCTTACAAAATAATTCTTAACCTTACACACTATCTAGCAACCCTTACTTTCTATTCAAGAATACATATGAATTGGTGATAGACCAACGCGACTCATCTTGCGTACATTGTCTTGCCTGCATATCTCTTGTGGGGGTCATAAAATCTTTATTACATGCTCATTATCTTATGCAGCAGGCAAACACAGCGTTGGGTAGATTATAATTTACAAAAACTATTAAACATAGTCGTACGTAAATAGTTCAATACAAAATTATCACTAAACTGAAGAGTAAATTCTATGTTGATAAGAATGTAAGTACTTAGCATAAAGTAAACTAAAAACTAAATAATATTTAGATAAGCGTGTGAAACACCAGTTCCATTTCCACACACATGTTTGAGTCTTTCAAACAGGGGGCTATACGATATTGTGGACCTATATAGATAATTCTCTGCCGAGGTATAAAGTACCCACAAGGAACTCCTTGTGTAGATTTTCAGACAATACCGTTGAAAAATGTGGGTAAAATCATCAAAATACCGAATATCGGGGGGTACCGTTACATGGGGGGGGACTATACGATATCGTGGACCTATATGAACAATTCTCTGCCGAGGTATAAAGTACCACAAGGAACTCCTTCTGTGGATTTTCAGACAATTCCGTTGAAAAATGTGGGTAAAATCATCAAAATACCGAATATAGGGGGGTACCGTTACATGGGGGCTATACGATATCGTGGACCTATATGAACAATTCTCTGCCGAGGTTTAAAGTACCCACAAGGAACTCCTTGTGTGGATTTTCAGACAATTCCGTTGAAAAATGTGGGTAAAATCATCAAAATACCGAATATCAGGGGTACCGTTACATGGGGCAATACGATATCGTGGACCTATATGGACAATTCTCTGCCGAGGTATAAAGTACCCAAAAGGAACTCCTTGTGTGGATTTTCAGACAATTCCGTTGAAAAATGTGGGTAAAATCATCAAAATACCGAATATAGGGGGGTTCCGTTACATGGGGGCTATACGATATCGTGGACCTATATGAACAATTCTCCGCCGAGGTATAAAGTACCCACAAGAAACTCCTTGTGTGGATTTTCAGACAATTCCGTTGAAAAATGTGGGTAAAATCATCAAAATACCGAATATCGGGGGGTACCGTTACATGGGGGGGTACTATACGATATCGTGGACCTATATGAACAATTCTCTGCCGAGGTATAAAGTACCACAAGGAACTCCTTGTGTGGATTTTCAGACAATTCCGTTGAAAAATGTGGGTAAAATCATCAAAATACCGAATATAGGGGGGTACCGTTACATGGGGGCTATACGATATCGTGGACCTATATGAACAATTCTCTGCCGAGGTATAAAGTACCCACAAGGAACTCCTTGTGTGGATTTTCAGACAATACGATTGGAAAATGTGGGTAAAATCATCAAAATACCGAATATCGGGGGGTACCGTTACATGGGGCTATACGATATCGTTTACCTATATGGACAATTCTCTGCCGAGGTATAAAGTACCCACAAGGAACTCCTTGTGTGGATTTTCAGACAATTCCGTTGAAAAATGTGGGTAAAATCATCAAAATACCGAATATAGGGGGGTTCCGTTACATGGGGGCTATACGATATCGTGGACCTATATGAACAATTCTCCGCCGAGGTATAAAGTACCCACAAGAAACTCCTTGTGTGGATTTTCAGACAATTCCGTTGAAAATGTGGGTAAAATCATCAAAATACCGAATATCGGGGGGTACCGTTATATGGGGGCTATACGATATTGTGGACCTATATAGATAATTCTCTGCCGAGGTATAAAGTACCTACAAGGAACTCCTTGTGTGCATTTTCAGACAATTCCGTTGAAAAATGTGGGTAAAATCATCAAAATAGCGAATATCGGGGGGTACCGTTACATGGGGGCTATACGATATTGTGGACCTATATGGACAATTCTCTGCCGAGGTATAAAGTACCCACAAGGAACTCCTTGTGTGGATTTTCAGACAATTTTGTTGAAAAATGTGGGTAAAATCATCAAAATACCGAATATCGGGGGTACCGTTACATGGGGGCTATACGATATCGTGGACCTATATGGACAATTCTCTGCCGAGGTATAAAGTACCCACAAGGAACTCCTTGTGTGGATGTTCAGACAATTCCGTTGAAAAATGTGGGTAAAATAATCAAAATACCGAATATCGGGGGGTACCGTTATATGGGGGCTATACGATATTGTGGACCTATATAGATAATTCTATGCCGAGGTATAAAGTACTCACAAGGAACTCCTTGTGTGGATTTTCAGACAATTCCTTTTGAAAATGAGGGTAAAATCATCAAAATACCGAATATCGGAGGGTACCGTTACATGGGGGCTATACGATATCGTGGACCTATATGGACAATTCTCTGCCGAGGTATAAAGCACCAACAAGGAACTCCTTGTGTGGATTTTCAGACAATTCCGTTGAAAAATGTTGGTAAAATCATCAAAATCATCATCACCGAATATCGGGGGGTACCGTTATATGGGGGCTATACGATATCGTGGACCGATATAGCCCATCTTCGAACTCGACCTGCCTGCAGACAAAAGAGAGATCTGTGCAAAATTTTAGCTTCCTATCTTAATTCGTTTAGACTGTAGCGTGATTACAACAGACGGACGGACGGACAATTCCGTTGAAAAATGTGGGTAAAATCATCAAAATACCGAATATCGGGGGGTACCGTTATATGGGAGCTATACGATATTGTGGACCTATATAGATAATTCTCTGCCGAGGTATAAAGTACCCACAAGGAACTCCTTGTGTGGATTTTCAGACAATTCCGTTGAAAAATGTGGGTAAAATCATCAAAATACCGGATATCGGGGGGTACCGTTACATGAGGGCTATACGATATCGTGGACCTATATGGACAATTATCTGCCGAGGTATAAAGTACCCACAAGGAACTCCTTGTGTGGATTTTCAGACAATTCCGTTCAAAAATGTGGGTAAAATCAGCAAAATACCGAATATCGGGGGGTACCGTTATATGGGGGCTATACGATATTGTGGACCTATATAGATAATTCTCTGCCGAGGTATAAAGTACCCACAAGGAACTCCGTGTGTAGATTTTCAGACAATAACGTTGAAAAATGTAGGTAAAATCATCAAAATACCGAATATCGGGTGGTACAGTTACATGGAGGCTATACGATATCGTGGACCTATATGGACAATTCTCTGCCGAGGTATAAAGTACCCACAAGGAACTCCTTGTGTGGATTTTCAGACAATTCCGTTGAAAAATGTGGGTAAAATCATCAAAATACCGAATATCGGGGGGTACCGTTATATGGGGGCTATACGATATCGTGGACCTATGTGGACAATTTGGATTTTCAGACCATTCCGTTGAAAAATGTTGGTAAAATCATCAAAATACCGATTATCGGGGGGTACCGTTATATGGGGGCTATACGATATTGTGGACCTATATAGACAATTCTCTGCCGAGGTATAAAGTACCCACAAGGAACTCCTTGTGTGGATTTTCAGACAATTCCGTTCAAAAATGTGGGTAAAATCATCAAAATACCGAATATCGGGGGGTACCGTTATATGGGGGCTATACGATATCGTGGACCTATGTGGACAATTCTCTGCCGAGGTATAAAGTACTTACAAGGAACTCCTTGTGTGGATTTTCAGACCATTCCGTTGAAAAATGTTGGTAAAATCATCAAAATACCGATTATCGGGGGGTACCGTTATATGGGGGCTATACGATATCGTGGACCCATATGGACAATTCCCCGCCGAGGTACAAAGTACCCACAAGGAACTCCTTGGGTGGATGTTCAGACAATTCCGTTGAAAAATGTGGGTAAAATCATCAAAATACCGAATATCGGGGGGTACCGTTATATGGGGGATATGCGATATTGTGGACCTATATAGATAATTCTCTGCCGAGGTATAAAGTACCCACAAGGAACTCCTTGTGTGGATTTTCAGACAATTCCGTTGAAAAATGTGGGTAAAATCATCAAAATACCGAATATCGGGGGGTACCGTTATATGGGGGCTATACGATATCGTGGACCGATATAGCCCATCTTCGAACTTGACCTGCCTGCAGACAAAAGAGAGATCTGTGCAAAATTTTAGCTTCCTATCTTAAATCGTTTAGACTGTAGCGTGATTACAACAGACTTACAGACGGACGGACAGGGCTAAATCGTCTTAGAATTTTACGCTGATCAAGAATATATATACTTTGTTGGGTCTAAAATGATTATTTCGATGAGTTACAAACGGAATGACGAACTTAATATACCCTCCATACCTTTTTTGGTGGAGGGTATAAAAATGTTCCTCGACACAATGGAACCATTCCCAGAGTCCTAAGTGTATTAGTTTCCTAGATATTTGCGATCGTTTGAAGTTGAGCGCACTAGTCAATTTTCAGGAAAATTACCAACTTCTTGAAATGAAGGCTGTTATCTCTTTTTTTAAATAAAATACATCTAATATTAGAGCTGTTTTTAATGTAAACAAGTAAAAAAGCAGTAAGTTCGGCCGGGCCGAACTTTGAATACCCTCCACCATTTGGAACGAATTAGGAAATTTTCAAATAAATAAAATCCAATAAAAATTCTTTAAAAATCTTTAAAATATCTAATATAGGAAGGTACCGATATATGGGGGGATATACGATATTGTAGACCTATAAAGACAAATCTATGTCTGTGTGTAAAGTACTCACAAGGAATGCCGTGTGTGGATTTTCAGACAATACGATTGGAAAATGTGGCTAAAATCATCAAAATACCGAACATCGCGGGGTACCGTTATATGGGAGCAATACGTTATCGTTAACCTATATAGATAATTATCTGTCGGTGGGTAAAGTGCTCACAAAGAACCCCTTGTGACCATTCCGTTGAAATATATGGTTAAAAACATAAAAATACCGAATATCGGGGGTACCGTTATATGAGGGCTATACAATATCGTGGATCTATATAGATAATTCTTTGCCGAGGTATAAAGTACCCACAAGGAACTCCTTGTGTGGATTTTCAGACAATTCCGATGAAAAATGTGGGTAAAATCTTCAAAATACCGAATATCGGGGGTACCGTCATATGGGGGCTATACGATATTTTGGACCTATATAAATAATTCTCTGCCGAGGTATAAAATAACCACAAGGAACTCCTTGTGTGGATTTTCAGACAATTCCGTTCAAAAATGTGGGGGTACCGTTATATGGGGGCTATACGATATTTTGGACCTATATAGGTAATTCTCTGCTGAGGTATAAAGTACTACAAGGAACTCCTTGTGTGGATTTTCAGACAATTCCGTTGAAAAATGTGGGTAAAATCATCAAAATACCGAATATCAGGGGGTTCCGTTACATGGGCGCTATACGATATCGTGGACCTATATGGACAATTCTTTGCCGAGGTATAAAGTACCCCCAAGGATTTCCTTGTGTGGATTTTCAGACAATTCCGTTGAAAAATGTGGGTAAAATAATCAAAATACCGAATATCGGGGCGTACCGTTATATGGTATATCGTCTTAGAATTTTACGCTGATCAAGAATATATATACTTTGTTGGGTCTAAAATGATTATTTCGATGAGTTACAAACGGAATGACGAACTTAATATACCCTCCATACCTTTTTTGGTGGAGGGTATAAAAATGTTCCTCGACACAATGGAACCATTCCCAGAGTCCTAAGTGTATTAGTTTCCGAGATATTTGCGATCGTTTGAAGTTGAGCGCACTAGTCAATTTTCAGGAAAATTACCAACTTCTTGAAATGAAGGCTGTTATCTCTTTTTTTAAATAAAATACATCTAATATTAAAGCTGTTTTTAATGTAAACAAGTAAAAAAGCAGTAAGTTCGGCCGGGCCGAACTTTGAATACCCTCCACCATTTGGAACGAATTAGGAAATTTTCAAATAAATAAAATCCAATAAAAATTCTTTAAAAATCTTTAAAATATCTAATATAGGAAGGTACCGATATATGGGGGGATATACGATATTGTAGACCTATAAAGACAAATCTATGTCTGTGTGTAAAGTACTCACAAGGAATTCCGTGTGTGGATTTTCAGACAATACGATTGGAAAATGTGGCTAAAATCATCAAAATACCGAATATCGGGGGGTACCGTTATATGGGGGCTATACGATATCGTGGACCTATGTGGACAATTCTCTGCCGAGGTATAAAGTACTTACAAGGAACTCCTTGTGTGGATTTTCAGACCATTCCGTTGAAAAATGTTGGTAAAATCATCAAAATACCGATTATCGGGGGGTACCGTTATATGGGGGCTATACGATATTGTGCACCTATATAGATAATTCTCTGCCGAGGTATAAAGTACCCACAAGGAACTCCTTGTGTGGATTTTCAGACAATTCCGTTGAAAAATGTGGGTAAAATCATCAAAATACCGAATATCGGGGGGTACCGTTATATGGGGGCTATACGATATCGTGGACCTATGTGGACAATTCTCTGCCGAGGTATAAAGTACTTACAAGGAACTCCTTGTGTGGATTTTCAGACCATTCCGTTGAAAAATGTTGGTAAAATCATCAAAATACCGATTTTCGGGGGGTACCGTTATATGGGGGCTATACGATATTGTGGACCTATATAGATAATTCTCTGCCGAGGTATAAAGTACCCACAAGGAACTCCTTGTGTGGATTTTCAGACAATTCCGTTCAAAAATGTGGGTAAAATCATCAAAATACCGAATATCGGGGGGTACCGTTATATGGGGGCTATACGATATCGTGGACCTATGTGGACAATTCTCTGCCGAGGTATAAAGTACTTACAAGGAACTCCTTGTGTGGATTTTCAGACCATTCCGTTGAAAAATGTTGGTAAAATCATCAAAATACCGATTATCGGGGGGTACCGTTATATGGGGGCTATACGATATCGTGGACCCATATGGACAATTCCCCGCCGAGGTACAAAGTACCCACAAGGAACTCCTTGGGTGGATGTTCAGACAATTCCGTTGAAAAATGTGGGTAAAATCATCAAAATACCGAATATCGGGGGGTACCGTTATATGGGGGATATGCGATATTGTGGACCTATATAGATAATTCTCTGCCGAGGTATAAAGTACCCACAAGGAACTCCTTGTGTGGATTTTCAGACAATTCCGTTGAAAAATGTGGGTAAAATCATCAAAATACCGAATATCGGGGGGTACCGTTACATGGGGGCTATACGATATCGTGGACCTATATGGACAATTCTCTGCCGAGGTATAAAGTACCCACAAGGAACTCCTTGTGTGGATTTTCAAACAATTCCGTTGAAAAATGTGGGTAAAATCATCAAAATACCGAATATCGGGGGTACCGTTACATGAGGGCTATACGATATCGTGGACGTATATGGACAATTCTCTGCCGAGGTACAAAGTACCCACAAGGAACTTCTTGTGTGGATTTTCAGACAATTCCGTTGAAAAATGTGGGTAAAATCATCAAAATACCGAATATCGGGGGGTACCGTTACATGGGGGCTATACGATATCGTGGACCTATATGGACAATTCTCTGCCGAGGTATAAAGTACCCACAAGGAACTCCTTGTGTGGATTTTCAGACAATTCCGTTGAAAAATGTGGGTAAAATCATCAAAATACCGAATATCGGGGGGTACCGTTATATGGGGGCTATACGATATCGTGGACCGATATAGCCCATCTTCGAACTTGACCTGCCTGCAGACAAAAGAGAGATCTGTGCAAAATTTTAGCTTCCTATCTTAAATCGTTTAGACTGTAGCGTGATTACAACAGACTTACAGACGGACGGACAGGGCTAAATCGTCTTAGAATTTTACGCTGATCAAGAATATATATACTTTGTTGGGTCTAAAATGATTATTTCGATGAGTTACAAACGGAATGACGAACTTAATATACCCTCCATACCTTTTTTGGTGGAGGGTATAAAAACGTTCCTCGACACAATGGAACCATTCCCAGAGTCCTAAGTGTATTAGTTTCCTAGATATTTGCGATCGTTTGAAGTTGAGCGCACTAGTCAATTTTCAGGAAAATTACCAACTTCTTGAAATGAAGGCTGTTATCTCTTTTTTTAAATAAAATACATCTAATATTAGAGCTGTTTTTAATGTAAACAAGTAAAAAAGCAGTAAGTTCGGCCGGGCCGAACTTTGAATACCCTCCACCATTTGGAACGAATTAGGAAATTTTCAAATAAATAAAATCCAATAAAAATTCTTTAAAAATCTTTAAAATATCTAATATAGGAAGGTACCGATATATGGGGGGATATACGATATTGTAGACCTATAAAGACAAATCTATGTCTGTGTGTAAAGTACTCACAAGGAATGCCGTGTGTGGATTTTCAGACAATACGATTGGAAAATGTGGCTAAAATCATCAAAATACCGAACATCGCGGGGTACCGTTATATGGGAGCAATACGTTATCGTTAACCTATATAGAGAATTATCTGTCGGTGGGTAAAGTGCTCACAAAGAACCCCTTGTGACCATTCCGTTGAAATATATGGTTAAAAACATAAAAATACCGAATATCGGGGGTACCGTTATATGAGGGCTATACAATATCGTGGATCTATATAGATAATTCTTTGCCGAGGTATAAAGTACCCACAAGGAACTCCTTGTGTGGATTTTCAGACAATTCCGATGAAAAATGTGGGTAAAATCTTCAAAATACCGAATATCGGGGGTACCGTCATATGGGGGCTATACGATATTTTGGACCTATATAAATAATTCTCTGCCGAGGTATAAAATAACCACAAGGAACTCCTTGTGTGGATTTTCAGACAATTCCGTTCAAAAATGTGGGGGTACCGTTATATGGGGGCTATACGATATTTTGGACCTATATAGGTAATTCTCTGCTGAGGTATAAAGTACTACAAGGAACTCCTTGTGTGGATTTTCAGACAATTCCGTTGAAAAATGTGGGTAAAATCATCAAAATACCGAATATCAGGGGGTTCCGTTACATGGGCGCTATACGATATCGTGGACCTATATGGACAATTCTTTGCCGAGGTATAAAGTACCCCCAAGGATTTCCTTGTGTGGATTTTCAGACAATTCCGTTGAAAAATGTGGGTAAAATAATCAAAATACCGAATATCGGGGCGTACCGTTATATGGTATATCGTCTTAGAATTTTACGCTGATCAAGAATATATATACTTTGTTGGGTCTAAAATGATTATTTCGATGAGTTACAAACGGAATGACGAACTTAATATACCCTCCATACCTTTTTTGGTGGAGGGTATAAAAATGTTCCTCGACACAATGGAACCATTCCCAGAGTCCTAAGTGTATTAGTTTCCGAGATATTTGCGATCGTTTGAAGTTGAGCGCACTAGTCAATTTTCAGGAAAATTACCAACTTCTTGAAATGAAGGCTGTTATCTCTTTTTTTAAATAAAATACATCTAATATTAAAGCTGTTTTTAATGTAAACAAGTAAAAAAGCAGTAAGTTCGGCCGGGCCGAACTTTGAATACCCTCCACCATTTGGAACGAATTAGGAAATTTTCAAATAAATAAAATCCAATAAAAATTCTTTAAAAATCTTTAAAATATCTAATATAGGAAGGTACCGATATATGGGGGGATATACGATATTGTAGACCTATAAAGACAAATCTATGTCTGTGTGTAAAGTACTCACAAGGAATTCCGTGTGTGGATTTTCAGACAATACGATTGGAAAATGTGGCTAAAATCATCAAAATACCGAACATCGCGGGGTACCGTTATATGGGAGCAATACGTTATCGTTAACCTATATAGAGAATTATCTGTCGGTGGGTAAAGTGCTCACAAAGAACCCCTTGTGACCATTCCGTTGAAATATATGGTTAAAAACATAAAAATACCGAATATCGGGGGTACCGTTATATGAGGGCTATACAATATCGTGGATCTATATAGATAATTCTTTGCCGAGGTATAAAGTACCCACAAGGAACTCCTTGTGTGGATTTTCAGACAATTCCGATGAAAAATGTGGGTAAAATCTTCAAAATACCGAATATCGGGGGGTACCGTTATATGGGGGCTATACGATATTTTGGACCTATATAAATAATTCTCTGCCGAGGTATAAAATAACCACAAGGAACTCCTTGTGTGGATTTTCAGACAATTCCGTTCAAAAATGTGGGGGTACCGTTATATGGGGGCTATACGATATTTTGGACCTATATAGGTAATTCTCTGCTGAGGTATAAAGTACTACAAGGAACTCCTTGTGTGGATTTTCAGACAATTCCGTTGAAAAATGTGGGTAAAATCATCAAAATACCGAATATCAGGGGGTTCCGTTACATGGGGGCTATTCGATATCGTGGACCTATATGGACAATTCTTTGCCGAGGTATAAAGTACCCCCAAGGATTTCCTTGTGTGGATTTTCAGACAATTCCGTTGAAAAATGTGGGTAAAATAATCAAAATACCGAATATCGGGGCGTACCGTTATATGGGGGCTATACGATATTGTGGACCTATATAGATAATTCTCTGCCGAGGTATAAAGTACCCACAAGGAACTCCTTGTGTGGATTTTCAGACAATTCCGTTCAAAAATGTGGGTAAAATCATCAAAATACCGAATATCGGGGGGTACCGTTATATGGGGGCTATACGATATTGTGGACCTATATAAATAATTCTCTGCCGAGGTATAAAGTACCCACAAGGAACTCCTTGTCCCGGGCCGAACTTTGAATACCCTCCACCATTTGGAACGAATTAGGAAATTTTCAAATAAATAAAATCCAATAAAAATTCTTTAAAAATCTTTAAAATATCTAATATAGGAAGGTACCGATATATGGGGGGATATACGATATTGTAGACCTATAAAGACAAATCTATGTCTGTGTGTAAAGTACTCACAAGGAATGCCGTGTGTGGATTTTCAGACAATACGATTGGAAAATGTGGCTAAAATCATCAAAATACCGAACATCGCGGGGTACCGTTATATGGGAGCAATACGTTATCGTTAACCTATATAGAGAATTATCTGTCGGTGGGTAAAGTGCTCACAAAGAACCCCTTGTGACCATTCCGTTGAAATATATGGTTAAAAACATAAAAATACCGAATATCGGGGGTACCGTTATATGAGGGCTATACAATATCGTGGATCTATATAGATAATTCTTTGCCGAGGTATAAAGTACCCACAAGGAACTCCTTGTGTGGATTTTCAGACAATTCCGATGAAAAATGTGGGTAAAATCTTCAAAATACCGAATATCGGGGGTACCGTCATATGGGGGCTATACGATATTTTGGACCTATATAAATAATTCTCTGCCGAGGTATAAAATAACCACAAGGAACTCCTTGTGTGGATTTTCAGACAATTCCGTTCAAAAATGTGGGGGTACCGTTATATGGGGGCTATACGATATTTTGGACCTATATAGGTAATTCTCTGCTGAGGTATAAAGTACTACAAGGAACTCCTTGTGTGGATTTTCAGACAATTCCGTTGAAAAATGTGGGTAAAATCATCAAAATACCGAATATCAGGGGGTTCCGTTTCATGGGCGCTATACGATATCGTGGACCTATATGGACAATTCTTTGCCGAGGTATAAAGTACCCCCAAGGATTTCCTTGTGTGGATTTTCAGACAATTCCGTTGAAAAATGTGGGTAAAATAATCAAAATACCGAATATCGGGGCGTACCGTTATATGGTATATCGTCTTAGAATTTTACGCTGATCAAGAATATATATACTTTGTTGGGTCTAAAATGATTATTTCGATGAGTTACAAACGGAATGACGAACTTAATATACCCTCCATACCTTTTTTGGTGGAGGGTATAAAAATGTTCCTCGACACAATGGAACCATTCCCAGAGTCCTAAGTGTATTAGTTTCCGAGATATTTGCGATCGTTTGAAGTTGAGCGCACTAGTCAATTTTCAGGAAAATTACCAACTTCTTGAAATGAAGGCTGTTATCTCTTTTTTTAAATAAAATACATCTAATATTAAAGCTGTTTTTAATGTAAACAAGTAAAAAAGCAGTAAGTTCGGCCGGGCCGAACTTTGAATACCCTCCACCATTTGGAACGAATTAGGAAATTTTCAAATAAATAAAATCCAATAAAAATTCTTTAAAAATCTTTAAAATATCTAATATAGGAAGGTACCGATATATGGGGGGATATACGATATTGTAGACCTATAAAGACAAATCTATGTCTGTGTGTAAAGTACTCACAAGGAATTCCGTGTGTGGATTTTCAGACAATACGATTGGAAAATGTGGCTAAAATCATCAAAATACCGAACATCGCGGGGTACCGTTATATGGGAGCAATACGTTATCGTTAACCTATATAGAGAATTATCTGTCGGTGGGTAAAGTGCTCACAAAGAACCCCTTGTGACCATTCCGTTGAAATATATGGTTAAAAACATAAAAATACCGAATATCGGGGGTACCGTTATATGAGGGCTATACAATATCGTGGATCTATATAGATAATTCTTTGCCGAGGTATAAAGTACCCACAAGGAACTCCTTGTGTGGATTTTCAGACAATTCCGATGAAAAATGTGGGTAAAATCTTCAAAATACCGAATATCGGGGGGTACCGTTATATGGGGGCTATACGATATTTTGGACCTATATAAATAATTCTCTGCCGAGGTATAAAATAACCACAAGGAACTCCTTGTGTGGATTTTCAGACAATTCCGTTCAAAAATGTGGGGGTACCGTTATATGGGGGCTATACGATATTTTGGACCTATATAGGTAATTCTCTGCTGAGGTATAAAGTACTACAAGGAACTCCTTGTGTGGATTTTCAGACAATTCCGTTGAAAAATGTGGGTAAAATCATCAAAATACCGAATATCAGGGGGTTCCGTTACATGGGGGCTATTCGATATCGTGGACCTATATGGACAATTCTTTGCCGAGGTATAAAGTACCCCCAAGGATTTCCTTGTGTGGATTTTCAGACAATTCCGTTGAAAAATGTGGGTAAAATAATCAAAATACCGAATATCGGGGCGTACCGTTATATGGGGGCTATACGATATTGTGGACCTATATAGATAATTCTCTGCCGAGGTATAAAGTACCCACAAGGAACTCCTTGTGTGGATTTTCAGACAATTCCGTTCAAAAATGTGGGTAAAATCATCAAAATACCGAATATCGGGGGGTACCGTTATATGGGGGCTATACGATATTGTGGACCTATATAAATAATTCTCTGCCGAGGTATAAAGTACCCACAAGGAACTCCTTGTGTGGATTTTCAGACAATTCCGTTGAAAAATGTGGGTAAAATCATCAAAATACCGAATATCGTGGGGTACCGTTATATGGGGTCTATACGACATCGTGGACCTATATGGACAATTCTCTGCCGAGGTATAAAGTACCACAAGGAACTCCTTGTGTGGATTTTCAGACAATTCCGTTCAAAAATGTGGGTAAAATCAGCAAAATACCGAATATCGGGGGGTACCGTTATATGGGGGCTATACGATATTGTGGACCTATATAGATAATTCTCTGCCGAGGTATAAAGTACCCACAAGGAACTCCTTGTGTAGATTTTCAGACAATACCGTTGAAAAATGTGGGTAAAATCATCAAAATACCGAATATCGGGGGGTACCGTTACATGGGGGCTATACGATATCGTGGACCTATATGAACAATTCTCTGCCGAGGTATAAAGTACCCACAAGGAACTCCTTGTGTGGATTTTCAGACAATTCCGTTGAAAAATGTGGGTAAAATCATCAAAATACCGAATATCGGGGGGTACCGTTACATGGGGCTATACGATATCGTGGACTTATATGGACAATTCTCTGCCGAGGTATAAAGTACCCACAAGAAACTCCTTGTGTGGATTTTCAGACAATTCCGTTGAAAAATGTGGGTAAAATCATCAAAATACCGAATATCGGGGGGTACCGTTACATGGGGGCTATACGATATCGTGGACCTATATGAACAATTCTCTGCCGAGGTATAAAGTACCCACAAGAAACTCCTTGTGTGGATTTTCAGACAATTCCGTTGAAAAATGTGGGTAAAATCATCAAAATACCGAATATCGGGGGGTACCGTTATATGGGGGCTATACGATATTGTGGACCTATATAAATAATTCTATGCCGAGGTATAAAGTACCCGCAAGGAACTCCTTGTGTGGATTTTCAGACGATTTCGTTAAAAAATGTTGGTAAAATCATCAAAATATCGAATATCGGGGGGTACCGTTATATGGGGGCTATACGATATTGTGGACCTATATAAATAATTCTCTGCCGAGGTATAAAGTACCCACAAGGAACTCCTTGTGTGGATTTTCAGACAATTCCGTTGAAAAATGTGGGTAAAATCATCAAAATACCGAATATCGGGGGGTACCGTTACATGGGGGCTATACGATATCGTGGACCTATATGAACAATTCTCCGCCGAGGTATAAAGTACCCACAAGAAACTCCTTGTGTGGATTTTCAGACAATTCCGTTGAAAATGTGGGTAAAATCATCAAAATACCGAATATCGGGGGGTACCGTTATATGGGGGCTATACGATATTGTGGACCTATATAGATAATTCTCTGCCGAGGTATAAAGTACCCACAAGGAACTCCTTGTGTGGATTTTCAAACAATTTCGTTACAAAATGTTGGTAAAATCATCAAAATACCGAATATCGGGGGGTACCGTTATATGGGGGCTATACGATATCGTGGACCTATATAGATAATTCTCTGCCGAGGTATAAAGTACCCACAAGGAACTCCTTGTGTGGATTTTCAGACAATTCCGTTGAAAAATGTGGGTAAAATCATCAAAATACCGAATATCGGGGGGTACCGTTACATGGGGGCTATACGATATCGTGGACCTATATGAACAATTCTCTGCCGAGGTATAAAGTACCCACAAGAAACTCCTTGTGTGGATTTTCAGACAATTCCGTTGAAAAATGTGGGTAAAATCATCAAAATACCGAATATCGGGGGGTACCGTTATATGGGGGCTATACGATATTGTGGACCTATATAGATAATTCTCTGCCGAGGTATAAAGTACCCACAAGGAACTCCTTGTGTAGATTTTCAGACAATTTCGTTATAAAATGTTGGTATAATCATCAAAATACCGAATATCGGGGGGTACCGTTATATGGGGGCTATACGATATTGTGGACCTATATAAATAATTCTCTGCCGAGGTATAAAGTACCCACAAGGAACTCCTTGTGTGGATTTTCAGACAATTCCGTTAAAAAATGTTGGTAAAATCATCAAAATACCGAATATCGGGGGGTACCGTTATATGGGGGCTATACGATATTGTGGACCTATATAGATAATTCTCTGCCGAGGTATAAAGTACCCACAAGGAACTCCTTGTGTGGATTTTCAGACAATTCCGTTCAAAAATGTGGGTAAAATCAGCAAAATACCGAATATCGGGGGGTACCGTTATATGGGGGCTATACGATATTGTGGACCTATATAGATAATTCTCTGCCGAGGTATAAAGTACCCACAAGGAACTCCTTGTGTAGATTTTCAGACAATACCGTTGAAAAATGTGGGTAAAATCATCAAAATACCGAATATCGGGGGGTACCGTTACATGGGGGCTATACGATATCGTGGACCTATATGAACAATTCTCTGCCGAGGTATAAAGTACCCACAAGGAACTCCTTGTGTGGATTTTCAGACAATTCCGTTGAAAAATGTGGGTAAAATCATCAAAATACCGAATATCGGGGGGTACCGTTACATGGGGCTATACGATATCGTGGACTTATATGGACAATTCTCTGCCGAGGTATAAAGTACCCACAAGAAACTCCTTGTGTGGATTTTCAGACAATTCCGTTGAAAAATGTGGGTAAAATCATCAAAATACCGAATATCGGGGGGTACCGTTACATGGGGGCTATACGATATCGTGGACCTATATGAACAATTCTCTGCCGAGGTATAAAGTACCCACAAGAAACTCCTTGTGTGGATTTTCAGCCAATTCCGTTGAAAAATGTGGGTAAAATCATCAAAATACCGAATATCGGGGGGTACCGTTATATGGGGGCTATACGATATTGTGGACCTATATAAATAATTCTCTGCCGAGGTATAAAGTACCCACAAGGAACTCATTGTGTGGATTTTCAGACGATTTCGTTAAAAAATGTTGGTAAAATCGTCAAAATACCGAATATCGGGGGGTACCGTTATATGGGGGCTATACGATATTGTGGACCTATATAAATAATAATCTGCCGAGGTATAAAGTACCCACAAGGAACTCCTTGTGTGGATTTTCAGACAATTCCGTTGAAAAATGTGGGTAAAATCATCAAAATACCGAATATCGGGGGGTACCGTTACATGGGGGCTATACGATATCGTGGACCTATATGGACAATTCTCTGCCGAGGTATAAAGTACCCACAAGAAACTCCTTGTGTGGATCTTCAGACAATTCCGTTGAAAAATGTGGGTAAAATCATCAAAATACCGAATATCGGGGGGTACCGTTATATGGGGGCTATACGATATTGTGGACCTATATAGATAATTCTCTGCCGAGGTATAAAGTACCCACAAGGAACTCCTTGTGTAGATTTTCAAACAATTTCGTTATAAAATGTTGGTATAATCATCAAAATACCGAATATCGGGGGGTACCGTTTTATGGGGGCTATACGATATTGTGGACCTATATAAATAATTATCTGCCGAGGTATAAAGTACCCACAAGGAACTCCTTGTGTGGATTTTCAGACAATTCCGTTAAAAAATGTTGGTAAAATCATCAAAATACCGAATATCGGGGGGTACCGTTATATGGGGGCTATACGATATCGTGGACCTATATAAATAATTCTCTGCCGAGGTATAAAGTACCCACAAGGAACTCCTTGTGTGGATTTTCAGACAATTTCGTTAAAAAATGTTGGTAAAATCATCAAAATACCGAATATCGGGGGGTACCGTTATATGGGAGCTATACGATATTGTGGACCTATATAAATAATTCTCTGCCGAGGTATAAAGTACCCACAAGGAACTCCTCGTGTGGATTTTCAGACAATTCCGTTGAAAAATGTGGGTAAAATCATCAAAATACCGAATATCGGGGGGTACCGTTACATGGGGGCTATACGATATCGTGGACCTATATGAACAATTCTCTGCCGAGGTATAAAGTACCCACATGAAACTCCTTGTGTGGATTTTCAGACAATTCCGTTGAAAAATGTGGGTAAAATCATCAAAATACCGAATATCGGGGGGTACCGTTATATGGGGGCTATACGATATTGTGGACCTATATAGATAATTCTCTGCCGAGGTATAAAGTACCCACAAGGAACTCCTTGTGTAGATTTTCAGACAATTTCGTTATAAAATGTTGGTATAATCATCAAAATACCGAATATCGGGGGGTACCGTTATATGGGGGCTATACGATATTGTGGACCTATATAAATAATTCTCTGCCGAGGTATAAAGTACCCACAAGGAACTCCTTGTGTGGATTTTCAGACAATTCCGTTAAAAAATGTTGGTAAAATCATCAAAATACCGAATATCGGGCGGTACCGTTATATGGGGGCTATACGATATTGTGGACCTATATAGATAATTCTCTGCCGAGGTATAAAGTACCCACAAGGAACTCCTTGTGTGGATTTTCAGACAATTTCGTTAAAAAATGTTGGTAAAATCATCAAAATACCGAATATCGGGGGGTACCGTTATATGGGGGCTATACGATATTGTGGACCTATATGGACAATTCTCTGCCGAGGTATAAAGTACCACAAGGAACTCCTTGTGTGGATTTTCAGACAATTCCGTTCAAAAATGTGGGAAAAATCAGCAAAATACCGAATATCGGGGGGTACCGTTATATGGGGGCTATACGATATTGTGGACCTATATAGATAATTCTCTGCCGAGGTATAAAGTACCCACAAGGAACTCCTTGTGTAGATTTTCAGACAATACCGTTGAAAAATGTGGGTAAAATCATCAAAATACCGAATATCGGGGGGTACCGTTACATGGGGGCTATACGATATCGTGGACCTATATGAACAATTCTCTGCCGAGGTATAAAGTACCCACAAGGAACTCCTTGTGTGGATTTTCAGACAATTCCGTTGAAAAATGTGGGTAAAATCATCAAAATACCGAATATCGGGGGGTACCGTTACATGGGGCTACACGATATCGTGTACTTATATGGACAATTCTCTGCCGAGGTATAAAGTACCCACAAGAAACTCCTTGTGTGGATTTTCAGACAATTCCGTTGAAAAATGTGGGTAAAATCATCAAAATACCGAATATCGGGGGGTACCGTTACATGGGGGCTATACGATATCGTGGACCTATATGAACAATTCTCTGCCGAGGTATAAAGTACCCACAAGAAACTCCTTGTGTGGATTTTCAGACAATTCCGTTGAAAAATGTGGGTAAAATCATCAAAATACCGAATATCGGGGGGTACCGTTATATGGGGGCTATACGATATCGTGGACCTATATGAACAATTCTCTGCCGAGGTATAAAGTACCCACAAGAAACCCCTTGTGTGGATTTTCAGACAATTCCGTTGAAAAATGTGGGTAAAATCATCAAAATACCGAATATCGGGGGGTACCGTTACATGGGGGCTATACGATATCGTGGACCTATATGGACAATTCTCTGCCGAGGTATAAAGTACCCACAAGAAACTCCTTGTGTGGATTTTCAGACAATTCCGTTGAAAAATGTGGGTAAAATCATCAAAATACCGAATATCGGGGGGTACCGTTATATGGGGGCTATACGATATTGTGGACCTATATAGATAATTCTCTGCCGAGGTATAAAGTACCCACAAGGAACTCCTTGTGTAGATTTTCAGACAATTTCGTTATAAAATGTTGGTATAATCATCAAAATACCGAATATCGGGGGGTACCGTTATATGGGGGCTATACGATATTGTGGACCTATATAAATAATTATCTGCCGAGGTATAAAGTACCCACAAGGAACTCCTTGTGTGGATTTTCAGACAATTCCGTTAAAAAATGTTGGTAAAATCATCAAAATACCGAATATCGGGGGGTACCGTTATATGGGGGCTATACGATATCGTGGACCTATATAAATAATTCTCTGCCGAGGTATAAAGTACCCACAAGGAACTCCTTGTGTGGATTTTCAGACAATTTCGTTAAAAAATGTTGGTAAAATCATCAAAATACCGAATATCGGGGGGTACCGTTATATGGGGGCTATACGATATTGTGGACCTATATAAATAATTCTCTGCCGAGGTATAAAGTACCCACAAGGAACTCCTTGTGTGGATTTTCAAACAATTTCGTTAAAAAATGTTGGTAAAATCATCAAAATACCGAATATCGGGGGGGTACCGTTATATGGGGGCTATACGATATCGTGGACCTATATAGATAATTCTCTGCCGAGGTATAAAGTACCCACAAGGAACTCCTTGTGTGGATTTTCAGACAATTCCGTTGAAAAATGTGGGTAAAATCATCAAAATACCGAATATCGGGGGGTACCGTTACATGGGGGCTATACGATATCGTGGACCTATATGAACAATTCTCTGCCGAGGTATAAAGTACCCACAAGAAACTCCTTGTGTGGATTTTCAGACAATTCCGTTGAAAAATGTGGGTAAAATCATCAAAATACCGAATATCGGGGGGTACCGTTATATGGGGGCTATACGATATTGTGGACCTATATAGATAATTCTCTGCCGAGGTATAAAGTACCCACAAGGAACTCCTTGTGTAGATTTTCAGACAATTTCGTTATAAAATGTTGGTATAATCATCAAAATACCGAATATCGGGGGGTACCGTTATATGGGGCTATACGATATTGTGGACCTATATAAATAATTCTCTGCCGAGGTATAAAGTACCCACAAGGAACTCCTTGTGTGGATTTTCAGACAATTCCGTTAAAAAATGTGGGTAAAATCAGCAAAATACTGAATATCGGGGGGTACCGTTATATGGGGGCTATACGATATTGTGGACCTATATAGATAATTCTCTGCCGAGGTATAAAGTACCCACAAGGAACTCCTTGTGTGGATTTTCAGACAATTTCGTTAAAAAATGTTGGTAAAATCATCAAAATACCGAATATCGGGGGGTACCGTTATATGGGGGCTATACGATATTGTGGACCTATATAAATAATTCTCTGCCGAGGTATAAAGTACCCACAAGGAACTCCTTGTGTTGATTTTCAAACAATTTCGTTAACAAATGTTGGTAAAATCATCAAAATACCGAATATCGGGGGGTACCGTTATATGGGGGCTATACGATATCGTGGGCCTATATAGATAATTCTCTGCCGAGGTATAAAGTACCCACAAGGAACTCCTTGTGTGGATTTTCAGACAATTCCGTTCAAAAATGTGGGTAAAATCATCAAAATACCGAATATCGGGGGGTACCGTTATATGGGGGCTATACGAAATTGTGGACCTATATAAATAATTCTCTGCCGAGGTATAAAGTACCCACAAGGAACTCCTTGTGTGGATTTTCAGACAATTTCGTTAAAAAATGTTGGTAAAATCATCAAAATACCGAATATCGGGGGGTACCGTTATATGGGGGCTATACGATATCGTGGACCGATATAGCCCATCTTCGAACTTGACCTGCCTGCAGACAAAAGAGAGATCTGTGCAAAATTTTAGCTTAGTATCGTAATTCGTTTAGACTGTAGCGTGATTACAACAGACGGACGGACGGACAATTCCGTTGAAAAATGTGGGTAAAATCATCAAAATACCGAATATCGGGGGGTACCGTTACATTGGGGCTATACGATATCGTGGACCTATATGGACAATTCTCTGCCGAGGTATAAAGTACCCACAAGGCACTCCTTGTGTGGATTTTCAGACAATACCGTTGAAAAATGTGGGTAAAATCATCAAAAACCGAATATCGGGGGGTACCGTTACATGGGGGCTATACGATATCGTGGACCTATATGGACAATTCTCTGCCGAGGTATAAAGTACCCACAAGGAACTCCTTGTGTGGATTTTCAGACAATTCCGTTGAAAAATGTGGGTAAAATCATCAAAATACCGAATATCGGGGGGTACCGTTACATGGGGGCTATACGATATCGTGGACCTATATGGACAATTCTCTGCCGAGGTATAAAGTACCCACAAGGAACTCCTTGTGTGGATTTTCAGACAATTCCGTTGAAAAATGTGGGTAAAATCATCAAAATACCGAATATCGGGGGGGTACCGTTATATGGGGGCTATACGATATTGTGGACCTATATAGATAATTCTCTGCCAAGGTATAAGTACCCACAAGGAACTCCTTGTGTGGATTTTCAGACAATTCCGTTCAAAAATGTGGGTAAAATCATCAAAATACGAATATCGGGGGTACCGTTATATGGGGGCTATACGATATCGTGGACCTATGTGGACAATTCTCTGCCGAGGTATAAAGTACTTACAAGGAACTCCTTGTGTGGATTTTCAGACAATTCCGTTGAAAATGTTGGTAAAATCATCAAAATACCGAATATCGGGGGGTACCGTTATATGGGGGCTATACGATATCGTGGACCCATATGGACAATTCTCTGCCGAGGTATAAAGTACCCACAAGGAACTCCTTGTGTGGATTTTCAGACAATTCCGTTGAAAAATGTGGGTAAAATCATCAAAATACCGAATATCGGGGGTACCGTTACATGGGGGCTATACGATATCGTGGACGTATATGGACAATTCTCTGCCGAGGTATAAAGTACACACAAAGATTTCCTTGTGTGGATTTTCAGACAATTCCGTTGAAAAATGTGGGTAAAATAATCAAAATACCGAATATCGGGGGGTACCGTTATATGGGGGCTATACGATATTGTGGACCTATATAGATAATTCTCTGCCGAGGTATAAAGTACCCACAAGGAACTCCTTGTGTGGATTTTCAGACAATTCCGTTCAAAAATGTGGGTAAAATCATCAAAATACCGAATATCGGGGGTACCGTTATATGGGGGCTATACGATATTGTGGGCCTATATAAATAATTCTCTGCCGAGGTATAAAGTACCCACAAGGAACTCCTTGTGTGGATTTTCAGACAATTCCGTTGAAAAATGTGGGTAAAATCATCAAAATTCCGAATATCGTGGGGTACCGTTATATGGGGCCTATACGACATCGTGGACCTATATGGACAATTCTCTGCCGAGGTATAAAGTACCACAAGGAACTCCTTGTGTGGATTTTCAGACAATTCCGTTGAAAAATGTGGGTAAAATCAGCAAAATACCGAATATCGGGGGGTACCGTTATATGGGGGTGTTTGGGAGGAGAATGAAAATGATCGTATGATGCTTGATTCGAAAATGAATTTATTTTTTCATAATTCCATCTTAAGTGCTACTTACAAAATAATTCTTAACCTTACACACTATCTAGCAACCCTTACTTTCTATTCAAGAATACATATGAATTGGTGATAGACCAACGCGACTCATCTTGCGTACATTGTCTTGCCTGCATATCTCTTGTGGGGGTCATAAAATCTTTATTACATGCTCATTATCTTATGCAGCAGGCAAACACAGCGTTGGGTAGATTATAATTTACAAAAACTATTAAACATAGTCGTACGTAAATAGTTCAATACAAAATTATCACTAAACTGAAGAGTAAATTCTATGTTGATAAGAATGTAAGTAAACTAAAAACTAAATAATATTTAGATAAGCGTGTGAAACACCAATTCCATTTCCACACACATGTTTGTGTCTTTCAAACAGGGGGCTATACGATATTGTGGACCTATATAGATAATTCTCTGCCGAGGTATAAAGTACCCACAAGGAACTCCTTGTGTAGATTTTCAGACAATACCGTTGAAAAATATGGGTAAAATCATCAAAATACCGAATATCGGGGGTACCGTTACATGGGGGCTATACGATATCGTGGACCTATATGAACAATTCTCTGCCGAGGTATAAAGTACCCACAAGGAACTTCTTGTGTGGATTTTCAGACAATTCCGTTGAAAAATGTGGGTAAAATCATCAAAATACCGAATATCGGGGGGTACCGTTACATGGGGGCTATACGATATCGTGGACCTATATGAACAATTCTCTGCCGAGGTATAAAGTACCCACAAGGAACTCCTTGTGTGGATTTTCAGACAATTCCGTTGAAAAATGTGGGTAAAATCATCAAAATACCGAATATCGGGGGGTACCGTTACATGGGGCTATACGATATCGTGGACCTATATGGACAATTCTCTGCCGAGGTATAAAGTACCCACAAGGAACTCCTTGTGTGGATTTTCAGACAATTCCGTTGAAAAATGTGGGTAAAATCATCAAAATACCGAATATCGGGGGGTACCGTTACATGGGGGCTATACGATATCGTGGACCTATATGAACAATTCTCCGCCGAGGTATAAAGTACCCACAAGAAACTCCTTGTGTGGATTTTCAGACAATTCCGTTGAAAAATGTGGGTAAAATCATCAAAATACCGAATATCGGGGGGTACCGTTATATGGGGCTATACGATATTGTGGACCTATATAGATAATTCTCTGCCGAGGTATAAAGTACCTACAAGGAACTCTTTGTGTGGATTTTCAGACAATTCCGTTGAAAAATGTGGGTAAAATCATCAAAATACCGAATATCGGGGGGTACCGTTATATGGGGGCTATACGATATTTTGGACCTATATAGATAATTCTCTGCCGAGGTATAAAGTACCCACAAGGAACTCCTTGTGTGGATTTTCAGACAATTCCGTTCAAAAATGTGGGGGGTACCGTTATATGGGGGCTATACGATATCGTGGACCTATATAGATAATTCTCTGCCGAGGTATAAAGTACCCACAAGGAACTCCTTGTGTGGATTTTCAGACAATTCCGTTGAAAAATGTGGGTAAAATCATCAAAATACCGAATATCGGGGGGTACCGTTACATGGGGGCTATACGATATCGTGGACCTATATGGACAATTCTCTGCCGAGGTATAAAGTACCCACAAGGAACTCCTTGTGTGGACTTTCAGACAATTCCGTTGAAAAATGTGGGTAAAATCATCAAAATACCGAATATGGGGGGGGGGTACCGTTATATGGTCTTTACGATATCGTGGACCTATATGAACAATTCTCTGCCGAGGTATAAAGTACCCACAAGGAACTCCTTGTGTGGATTTTCAGACAATTCCGTTGAAAAAGTGTGGGTAAAATCATCAAAATAACGAATATCGGGGGGCACCGTTACATGGGGGCTATACGATATTGTGGACCTATATGAACAATTCTCTGCCGATGTATAAAGTACCCACAAGAAACTCCTTGTGTGGATTTTCTGACAATTCCGTTGAAGAGTGTGGGTAAAATCATCAAAATACCGAATATCGGGGGGTACCGTTACATGGGGCTATACGATATCGTGGACCTATATGGACAATTCTCTGCCGAGGTATAAAGTACCCACAAGGAACTCCTTGTTGGATTTTCAGACAATTCCGTTGAAAAATGTGGGTAAAATCATCAAAATACCGAATATCGGGGGGTACCGTTACATGGGGGCTATACGATATCGTGGACCTATATGAACAATTCTCCGCCGAGGTATAAAGTACCCACAAGAAACTCCTTGTGTGGATTTTCAGACAATTCCGTTGAAAAATGTGGGTAAAATCATCAAAATACCGAATATCGGGGGTACCGTTATATGGGGGCTATACGATATTGTGGACCTATATAGATAATTCTCTGCCGAGGTATAAAGTACCTACAAGGAACTCTTTGTGTGGATTTTCAGACAATTCCGTTGAAA